>NW_027672665.1:0-191642 GCF_964165515.1 Mesoplodon bidens | reverse complement strand
CATTATGGTTGATCACAGGATACTGACTATATCTCTCTGTGCTCTACAGTAGGACCCTGCTGTTTATCCACCCTGTAGTTTGTATCTGCTAATCCCAAACTCCCAATCCTTCCCTGCCTCCAACCCCACTGAAAACCCCAAGTCTCTTCCCTATGTCTGGGAGTCTGTTTCTGTTTTGCAGATATGTTCATTTGCGTCGTACTTTTAGATTCCATGTATAAGGGCTATCATGTGGTGAGAAATGTTATTTTTTTTTAAATAGGCTTCCCAGGTGATCCTTATGCATGTGAATGTGGAGAACTACTGTCTTCCACTGTAAAGTTATGGCATACTGGGGCTGAAAGAGGCCCCCCAGACCTCCTAGCCCAGTGGTTTTGCAACTTGGCTGCTGCACAGTAGAATTATTGGGTGAGATTTTTAAACCTCCCGGTGCTGGAGGGCTTACCCCACCTAAATGTCATCAGAATCTCTGGGATTGGGGTCAGGCTATCAATGTTTGTTTGTTTGTTTGTTTGTTTGTTTTGAAGCTCCCAGGGAATTCCCAACATACATCCAAGGGTAAGAATCACTGCAGCGGTCCAATCCATTGGTTTTACAGTTGGGGACCCCGTGGCTGCCCACAGAGGTACCATTACAGAGAGGCAGAGTGACCCAGGAGAGTCAGTGGCCCAGACAGGATAGGAACTCAGATTTCCTGACTCCTCGTTGGTGCTGCTTCTACCATAAAGATTGTGTCCCTTTGTTGAGCCAATGACAACACTGATCCCCGTGTTCTGTTTTACCCCTACACAAAGTAAAATAACTCCCAATGGTTTGATTTCCTTACAAGCCAGAGAGAGTTTTCTGTTTTCATAAGGTGAACCTCTGACCCCAGCTATGGCCTAAAGATCAGCCCCGGCTGCAGACTTGTCCTCCCTCCACCCTACGTGCCCTGGAGAAGCCTTGCTGGGAAAACAGGCCTTCTCTTTCTGGCAGTGGCTATGCACGTGTGACCTTCGAGCAAGCGACCAAAACCTTTTTCTGTGCTTATTTCCTTGCCTTCTACAGAGTTCCCATAACCAAACCAAAGGGCTTTGCTGAGAAAAGGATGGTTTTTCCATAACATAGCCTCGTGCTAGGCACAGCACGACACAGACACCCCATAAATACTTGATGAATTCAGTAAGTAATTCAGCAACGCAAGTTTACACATCACGCAGTCACCTCCCCCAGCTTATCTTCTCCCCAACTATATTTACATAGTAAATCTTATTTCCAAAGATTCGCAACCTCGCAATGAACATTTCTGTAGAGTGCATGTATTTCCAGCCCTAGTGAATGGCTTAATGATACTTAATACCTATCTTGTACAACAAAATTTTGATTCTGGGGTCTCAGGCCAAAGCACAATTCGCACCACAGAAGTCACTGTCAAGTCCCTACCAGGCGAGGGGACATAGAAAACACAAGATCGCATTTCTTTTGGAGTTGTACGGTTTCCTTTATTAAAGAAAGTAGGAACTGCCTCTCTAGGGAAGGACCCAAGCCAACCGGGGCTTTGTCTACCTCCCAGTGGTCATGTGTGAGCCTTGGTGCTGAATCAGGAGTGACTGAAGCGCCTAAAGAAGGAGAGGATCTCACTGGATGCCTTACTTAGAGTCCCCGAACTGGTGGCGGGCTGGCTCTTCCTCCGTCTGCGAGCTGTCCTCCCCTCCTTTGTCAACTTTGGGGTTTTCATGGCCGCATGAGGACCAGTGGGAGGATGCTTTCTGGGTCTTTTCCCCTCGTGTCCTGTGGTGACCTTCACCTGTCCTGCGGTGATGGGAACTTTTCCTCGATGAAGAAGTGTCCTTCTTTCCTTTTTTTCCTTCCAGGCTTCATCCATGGGGTGGGAGACCTTCTGGCTTCCATCCCTTTCAGACGTGTAGCCTTCGCTCTGCAAGGTGGAGACCACAGGGGCTGCGACCTTCCCTTCAGTTCTTCCAGCAGCAGGCTTGCTGGTTGTGACTGCAGCTGGCAACACCATGTTCATGCTGCTCTCTGGACCATCTGCCCCCGTCGAGGATGTGCTGGCAACACCCGCCGAGACCAGGTTCGTGTCCTGCAGGGATAGTCTGGCAGCACCTGCAGTGGCCTGGCCGGATCCGCTTTCTCCTGGATCCTCGATGGTGGCTCCCGCCAGGCCCACGGTCATCCCTGCCGCCGATCCTTCTGCGCCTTTCAGGGCTGCAGTTGATCCATGGGGGGCATGATGGATTCCCTCTCCCCCCACATAAGCACAAGACGTGGCTCCAGTCACGTCACGAAGCTTGTGAAGCCCAACCTCATCCTGATCCCTTTCTCTGTGGAGCTCTGTGGTCTGAGCCGAGGGGAGGAGAGACAGGTAAGATAGAGATGACAGAAAGTGAGCTCAGAACTGTCCGCTCCTCTCTCATCCTGGAGCTGAGCAACTCAAGGCCTTATACTTAGAATAACCTTTGAAATCACCCAGTCTAAGCTCCCATTGGATGCAAGACCCCATCTACTGCACCCCTGTCAAACGGCCACTCCACTTTACTTGAACAGTCCCAGGGTCAGGGAGAGCACTGATACAATTCTCCATGATGATATACACTTTAACTTTATACCCTTGTGCTTCTCTCTCTGCAGGACAGATTCCTAGAAGTGGGGTTCCTGGGTCAAGGGATGCACACCTTCTACATTTTGGTGACTCCACGTGTTGGGCTGATTTGAGTCAGCGTGTCGGAGTCCCGGGGAGACACAATGAAGGAAGGACTTCCTAACTGTGAATGATGTTCCCCACCTGCTGAGACTACCTGGGCTGGGGTAAGTGTTCAGGAAGAGACCAGACAGTCAGGATGCTGTAGGAGGGATTACAGCCCTGGTGATGAGACCAGTGCAGCCGAGATGATACCTAAGGTCTCTCTGAAATTCGGCCTCCTGGGACAAGGTGGAGAAGCACTCGGAACCTCTCCCGTGTGGTGACTCCCGTAGTGATAGCTCTTTTGTCCCTGACCCTTTTCAACGGTAGAAGGTATTTCCCAGGCGAGTCTCAGAGAGCACCAAAGGCTATGAAGGACCAGCTTAGCCCTGCTGTCCCGAAGCGCCCTGCCCCGTGTTCTTGAGTCCCTGTCGGTGCTTACCACTAGGATGTTGGCATCCTTTGTAGTCGCTGCATCTCCAGTTTGGAGCATCGGGGTACTGCTGTAACTGTCTACCGGTGGTCTCAGGATATAGACAAGCTTTTCCCAATAGGAAAAGAGGTCTTCTTGTGCGTCGGAAGAGGGGCACAGCTGCAGGTAGAAAGTCCGGCCGGTAGCAAGATTCAGGCACAGCTGCTGTTTCTCCCGGTTGTGGATGGAGATCTTGACAAACTTCAAGGGGAGCAGCCTGGTGGAGCTCTAGGGTCTTCACGGGCTTGCAACCTCTCCCATTGGTAACCCCGGCACAGACTCTCCTTGGTCGGGCCAGCAGCATGACGTCAGGTAGTGGGAAGAGGGGGCTGGTGGATGCGACGCCCACAGTCACCGTTCGGACGCGGTTGTCTAGGTCAATCAGTTCTCCTTCCTTGCTGACCTGGATAAAGTCGCTCTCCAACATGGGGCGCGTGCTTGAAAATGTCATACTCTCCTCCCTCGTACAGTTGTCGTTGCAGGACCCCCATGGAAGTCCTCGACACCCCCACTGAACAGTAGCTGTTGGCCGTGTAATGGGGTAAACTCTCACTGCTCATGGCTCTCTTCGTTCAAGACAGAGCCACCGGCCACAAATTGAGTCTCGGAGGGAGAGAGAGAGAGGGAACGAAAGCACCTCGTCACCTCCCTGCAGGACTCTGCCAGAGTCTCTTGACCCGACCCTATTTATACCGCAAGCCCTTTGTGACCCGTCACCATCGCATCACACACCCCTTTGTTGAGCCTCCAAGCCCCCACCCCCTTGGGGCAGGCTCACCAGCCTCCCCCTAAACCAACCACCACGTCCATAGGGAACAGGCTGACCCTGCCAGGGTATACGTGTGGGTAGGCTGGATAGTCTTTCTACTCAAAAGGTTGTGAAAACCCTCCTGCTCTTGTAAATATCTGGGTGGCTTCCAGTCTTGTTGTTGTTACAGATCTCCATCATCTTGGCGCTTCTGCTGAATGATGTCCTGGGGATAAAATCCTGGAAGTGGACCGTGTACTTGCTAACGGCTGGCATCCTATGGGGATTGCTGTTCTCTGTGCACCCAGCGTATACAGCCCAGTGCTGGCAGGAACTTAGAAAGAGTGCTACCTGTCAGAGTCCCACTGGTACTGTCATTTTCCAGGATATGGAGAAATTTTCTCACCCATTTTCTCTTTTCAAGGAGGCTAACTTTTTATATTTGTGGTTTTTTTTTTACAGTTTTAGAAACTGTTTTTATTGTGAAATACAACACACACTCATGAAAGGGCACAAACCATAAATATATAGCTTAATGAGTAACAAGAAAGTGAGCACCCTTGTAGCTGCCACCCAGAGCAAGAAATAGAACCCTGCCAGCCCCTCTTCTGCATGCTCCCTCCCCACAAAGGGAACCCAACCTTGGCTTCTATTTTTTTCCTTTCCCCCCTTCTTTTTTATTGAGAGTGTAGTTGATTTACAAGGTTGTGTTCGTTTCTGTTGTGTTAATTTCTTCTGTTAATTTCTGATTCAGTTTCATGTGTATTCTTTGTATATTTCATGTATAGTCTTTTTCCTATTCTTTTCCATTATGGTTGATCACAGGATACTGACTATATCTCTCTGTGCTCTACAGTAGGACCCTGCTGTTTATCCACCCTGTAGTTTGTATCTGCTAATCCCAAACTCCCAATCCTTCCCTGCCTCCAACCCCACTGAAAACCCCAAGTCTCTTCCCTATGTCTGGGAGTCTGTTTCTGTTTTGCAGATATGTTCATTTGCGTCGTACTTTAGATTCCATGTATAAGGGCTATCATGTGGTGAGAAATGTTATTTTTTTTTAAATAGGCTTCCCAGGTGATCCTTATGCATGTGAATGTTGGAGAACTACTGTCTTCCACTGTAAAGTTATGGCATACTGGGGCTGAAAGAGGCCCCCCAGACCTCCTAGCCCAGTGGTTTTGCAACTTGGCTGCTGCACAGTAGAATTATTGGGTGAGATTTTTAAAACTCCCGGTGCTGGAGGGCTTACCCCACCTAAATGTCATCAGAATCTCTGGGATTGGGGTCAGGCTATCAATGTTTGTTTGTTTGTTTGTTTGTTTGTTTTGAAGCTCCCCAGGGAATTCCCAACATACATCCAAGGGTAAGAATCACTGCAGCGGTCCAATCCATTGGTTTTACAGTTGGGGACCCCGTGGCTGCCCACAGAGGTACCATTACAGAGAGGCAGAGTGACCCAGGAGAGTCAGTGGCCCAGACAGGATAGGAACTCAGATTTCCTGACTCCTCGTTGGTGCTGCTTCTACCATAAAGATTGTGTCCCTTTGTTGAGCCAATGACAACACTGATCCCCCCGTGTTCTGTTTTACCCTACACAAAGTAAAATAACTCCCAATGGTTTGATTTCCTTACAAGCCAGAGAGAGTTTCTGTTTTCATAAGGTGAACCTCTGACCCCAGCTATGGCCTAAAGATCAGCCCCGGCTGCAGACTTGTCCTCCCTCCACCCTACGTGCCCTGGAGAAGCCTTGCTGGGAAAACAGGCTTCTCTTTCTGGCAGTGGCTATGCACGTGTGACCTTCGAGCAAGCGACCAAAACCTTTTTCTGTGCTTATTTCCTTGCCTTCTACAGAGTTCCCATAACCAAACCAAAGGGCTTTGCTGAGAAAAGGATGGTTTTTCCATAACATAGCCTCGTGCTAGGCACAGCACGACACAGACACCCCATAAATACTTGATGAATTCAGTAAGTAATTCAGCAACGCAAGTTTACACATCACGCAGTCACCTCCCCCAGCTTATCTTCTCCCCAAACTATATTTACATAGTAAATCTTATTTCCAAAGATTCGCAACCTCGCAATGAACATTTCTGTAGAGTGCATGTATTTCCAGCCCTAGTGAATGGCTTAATGATACTTAATACCTATCTTGTACAACAAAATTTTGATTCTGGGGTCTCAGGCCAAAGCACAATTCGCACCACAGAAGTCACTGTCAAGTCCCTACCAGGCGAGGGGACATAGAAAACACAAGATCGCATTTCTTTTGGAGTTGTACGGTTTCCTTTATTAAAGAAAGTAGGAACTGCCTCTCTAGGGAAGGACCCAAGCCAACCGGGGCTTTGTCTACCTCCCAGTGGTCATGTGTGAGCCTTGGTGCTGAATCAGGAGTGACTGAAGCGCCTAAAGAAGGAGAGGATCTCACTGGATGCCTTACTTAGAGTCCCCGAACTGGTGGCGGGCTGGCTCTTCCTCCGTCTGCGAGCTGTCCTCCCCTCCTTTGTCAACTTTGGGGTTTTCATGGCCGCATGAGGACCAGTGGGAGGATGCTTTCTGGGTCTTTTCCCCTCGTGTCCTGTGGTGACCTTCACCTGTCCTGCGGTGATGGGAACTTTTCCTCGATGAAGAAGTGTCCTTCTTTCCTTTTTTTCCTTCCAGGCTTCATCCATGGGGTGGGAGACCTTCTGGCTTCCATCCCTTTCAGACGTGTAGCCTTCGCTCTGCAAGGTGGAGACCACAGGGGCTGCGACCTTCCCTTCAGTTCTTCCAGCAGCAGGCTTGCTGGTTGTGACTGCAGCTGGCAACACCATGTTCATGCTGCTCTCTGGACCATCTGCCCCCGTCGAGGATGTGCTGGCAACACCCGCCGAGACCAGGTTCGTGTCCTGCAGGGATAGTCTGGCAGCACCTGCAGTGGCCTGGCCGGATCCGCTTTCTCCTGGATCCTCGATGGTGGCTCCCGCCAGGCCCACGGTCATCCCTGCCGCCGATCCTTCTGCGCCTTTCAGGGCTGCAGTTGATCCATGGGGGGCATGATGGATTCCCTCTCCCCCCACATAAGCACAAGACGTGGCTCCAGTCACGTCACGAAGCTTGTGAAGCCCAACCTCATCCTGATCCCTTTCTCTGTGGAGCTCTGTGGTCTGAGCCGAGGGGAGGAGAGACAGGTAAGATAGAGATGACAGAAAGTGAGCTCAGAACTGTCCGCTCCTCTCTCATCCTGGAGCTGAGCAACTCAAGGCCTTATACTTAGAATAACCTTTGAAATCACCCAGTCTAAGCTCCCATTGGATGCAAGACCCCATCTACTGCACCCCTGTCAAACGGCCACTCCACTTTACTTGAACAGTCCCAGGGTCAGGGAGAGCACTGATACAATTCTCCATGATGATATACACTTTAACTTTATACCCTTGTGCTTCTCTCTCTGCAGGACAGATTCCTAGAAGTGGGGTTCCTGGGTCAAGGGATGCACACCTTCTACATTTTGGTGACTCCACGTGTTGGGCTGATTTGAGTCAGCGTGTCGGAGTCCCGGGGAGACACAATGAAGGAAGGACTTCCTAACTGTGAATGATGTTCCCCACCTGCTGAGACTACCTGGGCTGGGGTAAGTGTTCAGGAAGAGACCAGACAGTCAGGATGCTGTAGGAGGGATTACAGCCCTGGTGATGAGACCAGTGCAGCCGAGATGATACCTAAGGTCTCTCTGAAATTCGGCCTCCTGGGACAAGGTGGAGAAGCACTCGGAACCTCTCCCGTGTGGTGACTCCCGTAGTGATAGCTCTTTTGTCCCTGACCCTTTTCAACGGTAGAAGGTATTTCCCAGGCGAGTCTCAGAGAGCACCAAAGGCTATGAAGGACCAGCTTAGCCCTGCTGTCCCGAAGCGCCCTGCCCCGTGTTCTTGAGTCCCTGTCGGTGCTTACCACTAGGATGTTGGCATCCTTTGTAGTCGCTGCATCTCCAGTTTGGAGCATCGGGGTACTGCTGTAACTGTCTACCGGTGGTCTCAGGATATAGACAAGCTTTTCCCAATAGGAAAAGAGGTCTTCTTGTGCGTCGGAAGAGGGGCACAGCTGCAGGTAGAAAGTCCGGCCGGTAGCAAGATTCAGGCACAGCTGCTGTTTCTCCCGGTTGTGGATGGAGATCTTGACAAACTTCAAGGGGAGCAGCCTGGTGAGCTCTAGGGTCTTCACGGGCTTGCAACCTCTCCCATTGGTAACCCCGGCACAGACTCTCCTTGGTCGGGCCAGCAGCATGACGTCAGGTAGTGGGAAGAGGGGGCTGGTGGATGCGACGCCCACAGTCACCGTTCGGACGCGGTTGTCTAGGTCAATCAGTTCTCCTTCCTTGCTGACCTGGATAAAGTCGCTCTCCAACATGGGCGCGTGCTTGAAAATGTCATACTCTCCTCCCTCGTACAGTTGTCGTTGCAGGACCCCCATGGAAGTCCTCGACACCCCCACTGAACAGTAGCTGTTGGCCGTGTAATGGGGTAAACTCTCACTGCTCATGGCTCTCTTCGTTCAAGACAGAGCCACCGGCCACAAATTGAGTCTCGGAGGGAGAGAGAGAGAGGGAACGAAAGCACCTCGTCACCTCCCTGCAGGACTCTGCCAGAGTCTCTTGACCCGACCCTATTTATACCGCAAGCCCTTTGTGACCCGTCACCATCGCATCACACACCCCTTTGTTGAGCCTCCAAGCCCCCACCCCCTTGGGGCAGGCTCACCAGCCTCCCCCTAAACCAACCACCACGTCCATAGGGAACAGGCTGACCCTGCCAGGGTATACGTGTGGGTAGGCTGGATAGTCTTTCTACTCAAAAGGTTGTGAAAACCCTCCTGCTCTTGTAAATATCTGGGTGGCTTCCAGTCTTGTTGTTGTTACAGATCTCCATCATCTTGGCGCTTCTGCTGAATGATGTCCTGGGGATAAAATCCTGGAAGTGGACCGTGTACTTGCTAACGGCTGGCATCCTATGGGGATTGCTGTTCTCTGTGCACCCAGCGTATACAGCCCAGTGCTGGCAGGAACTTAGAAAGAGTGCTACCTGTCAGAGTCCCACTGGTACTGTCATTTCCAGGATATGGAGAATTTTCTCACCCATTTTCTCTTTTCAAGGAGGCTAACTTTTTATATTTGTGGTTTTTTTTTTACAGTTTTAGAAACTGTTTTTATTGTGAAATACAACACACACTCATGAAAGGGCACAAACCATAAATATATAGCTTAATGAGTAACAAGAAAGTGAGCACCCTTGTAGCTGCCACCCAGAGCAAGAAATAGAACCCTGCCAGCCCCTCTTCTGCATGCTCCCTCCCCACAAAGGGAACCCAACCTTGGCTTCTATTTTTTTCCTTTCCCCCCTTCTTTTTTATTGAGAGTGTAGTTGATTTACAAGGTTGTGTTCGTTTCTGTTGTGTTAATTTCTTCTGTTAATTTCTGATTCAGTTTCATGTGTATTCTTTGTATATTTCATGTATAGTCTTTTTCCTATTCTTTTCCATTATGGTTGATCACAGGATACTGACTATATCTCTCTGTGCTCTACAGTAGGACCCTGCTGTTTATCCACCCTGTAGTTTGTATCTGCTAATCCCAAACTCCCAATCCTTCCCTGCCTCCAACCCCACTGAAAACCCCAAGTCTCTTCCCTATGTCTGGGAGTCTGTTTCTGTTTTGCAGATATGTTCATTTGCGTCGTACTTTAGATTCCATGTATAAGGGCTATCATGTGGTGAGAAATGTTATTTTTTTTTAAATAGGCTTCCCAGGTGATCCTTATGCATGTGAATGTTGGAGAACTACTGTCTTCCACTGTAAAGTTATGGCATACTGGGGCTGAAAGAGGCCCCCCAGACCTCCTAGCCCAGTGGTTTTGCAACTTGGCTGCTGCACAGTAGAATTATTGGGTGAGATTTTTAAAACTCCCGGTGCTGGAGGGCTTACCCCACCTAAATGTCATCAGAATCTCTGGGATTGGGGTCAGGCTATCAATGTTTGTTTGTTTGTTTGTTTGTTTGTTTTGAAGCTCCCCAGGGAATTCCCAACATACATCCAAGGGTAAGAATCACTGCAGCGGTCCAATCCATTGGTTTTACAGTTGGGGACCCCGTGGCTGCCCACAGAGGTACCATTACAGAGAGGCAGAGTGACCCAGGAGAGTCAGTGGCCCAGACAGGATAGGAACTCAGATTTCCTGACTCCTCGTTGGTGCTGCTTCTACCATAAAGATTGTGTCCCTTTGTTGAGCCAATGACAACACTGATCCCCCCGTGTTCTGTTTTACCCTACACAAAGTAAAATAACTCCCAATGGTTTGATTTCCTTACAAGCCAGAGAGAGTTTCTGTTTTCATAAGGTGAACCTCTGACCCCAGCTATGGCCTAAAGATCAGCCCCGGCTGCAGACTTGTCCTCCCTCCACCCTACGTGCCCTGGAGAAGCCTTGCTGGGAAAACAGGCTTCTCTTTCTGGCAGTGGCTATGCACGTGTGACCTTCGAGCAAGCGACCAAAACCTTTTTCTGTGCTTATTTCCTTGCCTTCTACAGAGTTCCCATAACCAAACCAAAGGGCTTTGCTGAGAAAAGGATGGTTTTTCCATAACATAGCCTCGTGCTAGGCACAGCACGACACAGACACCCCATAAATACTTGATGAATTCAGTAAGTAATTCAGCAACGCAAGTTTACACATCACGCAGTCACCTCCCCCAGCTTATCTTCTCCCCAAACTATATTTACATAGTAAATCTTATTTCCAAAGATTCGCAACCTCGCAATGAACATTTCTGTAGAGTGCATGTATTTCCAGCCCTAGTGAATGGCTTAATGATACTTAATACCTATCTTGTACAACAAAATTTTGATTCTGGGGTCTCAGGCCAAAGCACAATTCGCACCACAGAAGTCACTGTCAAGTCCCTACCAGGCGAGGGGACATAGAAAACACAAGATCGCATTTCTTTTGGAGTTGTACGGTTTCCTTTATTAAAGAAAGTAGGAACTGCCTCTCTAGGGAAGGACCCAAGCCAACCGGGGCTTTGTCTACCTCCCAGTGGTCATGTGTGAGCCTTGGTGCTGAATCAGGAGTGACTGAAGCGCCTAAAGAAGGAGAGGATCTCACTGGATGCCTTACTTAGAGTCCCCGAACTGGTGGCGGGCTGGCTCTTCCTCCGTCTGCGAGCTGTCCTCCCCTCCTTTGTCAACTTTGGGGTTTTCATGGCCGCATGAGGACCAGTGGGAGGATGCTTTCTGGGTCTTTTCCCCTCGTGTCCTGTGGTGACCTTCACCTGTCCTGCGGTGATGGGAACTTTTCCTCGATGAAGAAGTGTCCTTCTTTCCTTTTTTTCCTTCCAGGCTTCATCCATGGGGTGGGAGACCTTCTGGCTTCCATCCCTTTCAGACGTGTAGCCTTCGCTCTGCAAGGTGGAGACCACAGGGGCTGCGACCTTCCCTTCAGTTCTTCCAGCAGCAGGCTTGCTGGTTGTGACTGCAGCTGGCAACACCATGTTCATGCTGCTCTCTGGACCATCTGCCCCCGTCGAGGATGTGCTGGCAACACCCGCCGAGACCAGGTTCGTGTCCTGCAGGGATAGTCTGGCAGCACCTGCAGTGGCCTGGCCGGATCCGCTTTCTCCTGGATCCTCGATGGTGGCTCCCGCCAGGCCCACGGTCATCCCTGCCGCCGATCCTTCTGCGCCTTTCAGGGCTGCAGTTGATCCATGGGGGGCATGATGGATTCCCTCTCCCCCCACATAAGCACAAGACGTGGCTCCAGTCACGTCACGAAGCTTGTGAAGCCCAACCTCATCCTGATCCCTTTCTCTGTGGAGCTCTGTGGTCTGAGCCGAGGGGAGGAGAGACAGGTAAGATAGAGATGACAGAAAGTGAGCTCAGAACTGTCCGCTCCTCTCTCATCCTGGAGCTGAGCAACTCAAGGCCTTATACTTAGAATAACCTTTGAAATCACCCAGTCTAAGCTCCCATTGGATGCAAGACCCCATCTACTGCACCCCTGTCAAACGGCCACTCCACTTTACTTGAACAGTCCCAGGGTCAGGGAGAGCACTGATACAATTCTCCATGATGATATACACTTTAACTTTATACCCTTGTGCTTCTCTCTCTGCAGGACAGATTCCTAGAAGTGGGGTTCCTGGGTCAAGGGATGCACACCTTCTACATTTTGGTGACTCCACGTGTTGGGCTGATTTGAGTCAGCGTGTCGGAGTCCCGGGGAGACACAATGAAGGAAGGACTTCCTAACTGTGAATGATGTTCCCCACCTGCTGAGACTACCTGGGCTGGGGTAAGTGTTCAGGAAGAGACCAGACAGTCAGGATGCTGTAGGAGGGATTACAGCCCTGGTGATGAGACCAGTGCAGCCGAGATGATACCTAAGGTCTCTCTGAAATTCGGCCTCCTGGGACAAGGTGGAGAAGCACTCGGAACCTCTCCCGTGTGGTGACTCCCGTAGTGATAGCTCTTTTGTCCCTGACCCTTTTCAACGGTAGAAGGTATTTCCCAGGCGAGTCTCAGAGAGCACCAAAGGCTATGAAGGACCAGCTTAGCCCTGCTGTCCCGAAGCGCCCTGCCCCGTGTTCTTGAGTCCCTGTCGGTGCTTACCACTAGGATGTTGGCATCCTTTGTAGTCGCTGCATCTCCAGTTTGGAGCATCGGGGTACTGCTGTAACTGTCTACCGGTGGTCTCAGGATATAGACAAGCTTTTCCCAATAGGAAAAGAGGTCTTCTTGTGCGTCGGAAGAGGGGCACAGCTGCAGGTAGAAAGTCCGGCCGGTAGCAAGATTCAGGCACAGCTGCTGTTTCTCCCGGTTGTGGATGGAGATCTTGACAAACTTCAAGGGGAGCAGCCTGGTGAGCTCTAGGGTCTTCACGGGCTTGCAACCTCTCCCATTGGTAACCCCGGCACAGACTCTCCTTGGTCGGGCCAGCAGCATGACGTCAGGTAGTGGGAAGAGGGGGCTGGTGGATGCGACGCCCACAGTCACCGTTCGGACGCGGTTGTCTAGGTCAATCAGTTCTCCTTCCTTGCTGACCTGGATAAAGTCGCTCTCCAACATGGGCGCGTGCTTGAAAATGTCATACTCTCCTCCCTCGTACAGTTGTCGTTGCAGGACCCCCATGGAAGTCCTCGACACCCCCACTGAACAGTAGCTGTTGGCCGTGTAATGGGGTAAACTCTCACTGCTCATGGCTCTCTTCGTTCAAGACAGAGCCACCGGCCACAAATTGAGTCTCGGAGGGAGAGAGAGAGAGGGAACGAAAGCACCTCGTCACCTCCCTGCAGGACTCTGCCAGAGTCTCTTGACCCGACCCTATTTATACCGCAAGCCCTTTGTGACCCGTCACCATCGCATCACACACCCCTTTGTTGAGCCTCCAAGCCCCCACCCCCTTGGGGCAGGCTCACCAGCCTCCCCCTAAACCAACCACCACGTCCATAGGGAACAGGCTGACCCTGCCAGGGTATACGTGTGGGTAGGCTGGATAGTCTTTCTACTCAAAAGGTTGTGAAAACCCTCCTGCTCTTGTAAATATCTGGGTGGCTTCCAGTCTTGTTGTTGTTACAGATCTCCATCATCTTGGCGCTTCTGCTGAATGATGTCCTGGGGATAAAATCCTGGAAGTGGACCGTGTACTTGCTAACGGCTGGCATCCTATGGGGATTGCTGTTCTCTGTGCACCCAGCGTATACAGCCCAGTGCTGGCAGGAACTTAGAAAGAGTGCTACCTGTCAGAGTCCCACTGGTACTGTCATTTCCAGGATATGGAGAATTTTCTCACCCATTTTCTCTTTTCAAGGAGGCTAACTTTTTATATTTGTGGGTTTTTTTTTACAGTTTTAGAAACTGTTTTTATTGTGAAATACAACACACACTCATGAAAGGGCACAAACCATAAATATATAGCTTAATGAGTAACAAGAAAGTGAGCACCCTTGTAGCTGCCACCCAGAGCAAGAAATAGAACCCTGCCAGCCCCTCTTCTGCATGCTCCCTCCCCACAAAGGGAACCCAACCTTGGCTTCTATTTTTTTCCTTTCCCCCCTTCTTTTTTATTGAGAGTGTAGTTGATTTACAAGGTTGTGTTCGTTTCTGTTGTGTTAATTTCTTCTGTTAATTTCTGATTCAGTTTCATGTGTATTCTTTGTATATTTCATGTATAGTCTTTTTCCTATTCTTTTCCATTATGGTTGATCACAGGATACTGACTATATCTCTCTGTGCTCTACAGTAGGACCCTGCTGTTTATCCACCCTGTAGTTTGTATCTGCTAATCCCAAACTCCCAATCCTTCCCTGCCTCCAACCCCACTGAAAACCCCAAGTCTCTTCCCTATGTCTGGGAGTCTGTTTCTGTTTTGCAGATATGTTCATTTGCGTCGTACTTTAGATTCCATGTATAAGGGCTATCATGTGGTGAGAAATGTTATTTTTTTTTAAATAGGCTTCCCAGGTGATCCTTATGCATGTGAATGTTGGAGAACTACTGTCTTCCACTGTAAAGTTATGGCATACTGGGGCTGAAAGAGGCCCCCCAGACCTCCTAGCCCAGTGGTTTTGCAACTTGGCTGCTGCACAGTAGAATTATTGGGTGAGATTTTTAAAACTCCCGGTGCTGGAGGGCTTACCCCACCTAAATGTCATCAGAATCTCTGGGATTGGGGTCAGGCTATCAATGTTTGTTTGTTTGTTTGTTTGTTTGTTTTGAAGCTCCCCAGGGAATTCCCAACATACATCCAAGGGTAAGAATCACTGCAGCGGTCCAATCCATTGGTTTTACAGTTGGGGACCCCGTGGCTGCCCACAGAGGTACCATTACAGAGAGGCAGAGTGACCCAGGAGAGTCAGTGGCCCAGACAGGATAGGAACTCAGATTTCCTGACTCCTCGTTGGTGCTGCTTCTACCATAAAGATTGTGTCCCTTTGTTGAGCCAATGACAACACTGATCCCCCCGTGTTCTGTTTTACCCTACACAAAGTAAAATAACTCCCAATGGTTTGATTTCCTTACAAGCCAGAGAGAGTTTCTGTTTTCATAAGGTGAACCTCTGACCCCAGCTATGGCCTAAAGATCAGCCCCGGCTGCAGACTTGTCCTCCCTCCACCCTACGTGCCCTGGAGAAGCCTTGCTGGGAAAACAGGCTTCTCTTTCTGGCAGTGGCTATGCACGTGTGACCTTCGAGCAAGCGACCAAAACCTTTTTCTGTGCTTATTTCCTTGCCTTCTACAGAGTTCCCATAACCAAACCAAAGGGCTTTGCTGAGAAAAGGATGGTTTTTCCATAACATAGCCTCGTGCTAGGCACAGCACGACACAGACACCCCATAAATACTTGATGAATTCAGTAAGTAATTCAGCAACGCAAGTTTACACATCACGCAGTCACCTCCCCCAGCTTATCTTCTCCCCAAACTATATTTACATAGTAAATCTTATTTCCAAAGATTCGCAACCTCGCAATGAACATTTCTGTAGAGTGCATGTATTTCCAGCCCTAGTGAATGGCTTAATGATACTTAATACCTATCTTGTACAACAAAATTTTGATTCTGGGGTCTCAGGCCAAAGCACAATTCGCACCACAGAAGTCACTGTCAAGTCCCTACCAGGCGAGGGGACATAGAAAACACAAGATCGCATTTCTTTTGGAGTTGTACGGTTTCCTTTATTAAAGAAAGTAGGAACTGCCTCTCTAGGGAAGGACCCAAGCCAACCGGGGCTTTGTCTACCTCCCAGTGGTCATGTGTGAGCCTTGGTGCTGAATCAGGAGTGACTGAAGCGCCTAAAGAAGGAGAGGATCTCACTGGATGCCTTACTTAGAGTCCCCGAACTGGTGGCGGGCTGGCTCTTCCTCCGTCTGCGAGCTGTCCTCCCCTCCTTTGTCAACTTTGGGGTTTTCATGGCCGCATGAGGACCAGTGGGAGGATGCTTTCTGGGTCTTTTCCCCTCGTGTCCTGTGGTGACCTTCACCTGTCCTGCGGTGATGGGAACTTTTCCTCGATGAAGAAGTGTCCTTCTTTCCTTTTTTTCCTTCCAGGCTTCATCCATGGGGTGGGAGACCTTCTGGCTTCCATCCCTTTCAGACGTGTAGCCTTCGCTCTGCAAGGTGGAGACCACAGGGGCTGCGACCTTCCCTTCAGTTCTTCCAGCAGCAGGCTTGCTGGTTGTGACTGCAGCTGGCAACACCATGTTCATGCTGCTCTCTGGACCATCTGCCCCCGTCGAGGATGTGCTGGCAACACCCGCCGAGACCAGGTTCGTGTCCTGCAGGGATAGTCTGGCAGCACCTGCAGTGGCCTGGCCGGATCCGCTTTCTCCTGGATCCTCGATGGTGGCTCCCGCCAGGCCCACGGTCATCCCTGCCGCCGATCCTTCTGCGCCTTTCAGGGCTGCAGTTGATCCATGGGGGGCATGATGGATTCCCTCTCCCCCCACATAAGCACAAGACGTGGCTCCAGTCACGTCACGAAGCTTGTGAAGCCCAACCTCATCCTGATCCCTTTCTCTGTGGAGCTCTGTGGTCTGAGCCGAGGGGAGGAGAGACAGGTAAGATAGAGATGACAGAAAGTGAGCTCAGAACTGTCCGCTCCTCTCTCATCCTGGAGCTGAGCAACTCAAGGCCTTATACTTAGAATAACCTTTGAAATCACCCAGTCTAAGCTCCCATTGGATGCAAGACCCCATCTACTGCACCCCTGTCAAACGGCCACTCCACTTTACTTGAACAGTCCCAGGGTCAGGGAGAGCACTGATACAATTCTCCATGATGATATACACTTTAACTTTATACCCTTGTGCTTCTCTCTCTGCAGGACAGATTCCTAGAAGTGGGGTTCCTGGGTCAAGGGATGCACACCTTCTACATTTTGGTGACTCCACGTGTTGGGCTGATTTGAGTCAGCGTGTCGGAGTCCCGGGGAGACACAATGAAGGAAGGACTTCCTAACTGTGAATGATGTTCCCCACCTGCTGAGACTACCTGGGCTGGGGTAAGTGTTCAGGAAGAGACCAGACAGTCAGGATGCTGTAGGAGGGATTACAGCCCTGGTGATGAGACCAGTGCAGCCGAGATGATACCTAAGGTCTCTCTGAAATTCGGCCTCCTGGGACAAGGTGGAGAAGCACTCGGAACCTCTCCCGTGTGGTGACTCCCGTAGTGATAGCTCTTTTGTCCCTGACCCTTTTCAACGGTAGAAGGTATTTCCCAGGCGAGTCTCAGAGAGCACCAAAGGCTATGAAGGACCAGCTTAGCCCTGCTGTCCCGAAGCGCCCTGCCCCGTGTTCTTGAGTCCCTGTCGGTGCTTACCACTAGGATGTTGGCATCCTTTGTAGTCTCTGCATCTCCAGTTTGGAGCATCGGGGTACTGCTGTAACTGTCTACCGGTGGTCTCAGGATATAGACAAGCTTTTCCCAATAGGAAAAGAGGTCTTCTTGTGCGTCGGAAGAGGGGCACAGCTGCAGGTAGAAAGTCCGGCCGGTAGCAAGATTCAGGCACAGCTGCTGTTTCTCCCGGTTGTGGATGGAGATCTTGACAAACTTCAAGGGGAGCAGCCTGGTGAGCTCTAGGGTCTTCACGGGCTTGCAACCTCTCCCATTGGTAACCCCGGCACAGACTCTCCTTGGTCGGGCCAGCAGCATGACGTCAGGTAGTGGGAAGAGGGGGCTGGTGGATGCGACGCCCACAGTCACCGTTCGGACGCGGTTGTCTAGGTCAATCAGTTCTCCTTCCTTGCTGACCTGGATAAAGTCGCTCTCCAACATGGGCGCGTGCTTGAAAATGTCATACTCTCCTCCCTCGTACAGTTGTCGTTGCAGGACCCCCATGGAAGTCCTCGACACCCCCACTGAACAGTAGCTGTTGGCCGTGTAATGGGGTAAACTCTCACTGCTCATGGCTCTCTTCGTTCAAGACAGAGCCACCGGCCACAAATTGAGTCTCGGAGGGAGAGAGAGAGAGGGAACGAAAGCACCTCGTCACCTCCCTGCAGGACTCTGCCAGAGTCTCTTGACCCGACCCTATTTATACCGCAAGCCCTTTGTGACCCGTCACCATCGCATCACACACCCCTTTGTTGAGCCTCCAAGCCCCCACCCCCTTGGGGCAGGCTCACCAGCCTCCCCCTAAACCAACCACCACGTCCATAGGGAACAGGCTGACCCTGCCAGGGTATACGTGTGGGTAGGCTGGATAGTCTTTCTACTCAAAAGGTTGTGAAAACCCTCCTGCTCTTGTAAATATCTGGGTGGCTTCCAGTCTTGTTGTTGTTACAGATCTCCATCATCTTGGCGCTTCTGCTGAATGATGTCCTGGGGATAAAATCCTGGAAGTGGACCGTGTACTTGCTAACGGCTGGCATCCTATGGGGATTGCTGTTCTCTGTGCACCCAGCGTATACAGCCCAGTGCTGGCAGGAACTTAGAAAGAGTGCTACCTGTCAGAGTCCCACTGGTACTGTCATTTCCAGGATATGGAGAATTTTCTCACCCATTTTCTCTTTTCAAGGAGGCTAACTTTTTATATTTGTGGTTTTTTTTTTACAGTTTTAGAAACTGTTTTTATTGTGAAATACAACACACACTCATGAAAGGGCACAAACCATAAATATATAGCTTAATGAGTAACAAGAAAGTGAGCACCCTTGTAGCTGCCACCCAGAGCAAGAAATAGAACCCTGCCAGCCCCTCTTCTGCATGCTCCCTCCCCACAAAGGGAACCCAACCTTGGCTTCTATTTTTTTCCTTTCCCCCCTTCTTTTTTATTGAGAGTGTAGTTGATTTACAAGGTTGTGTTCGTTTCTGTTGTGTTAATTTCTTCTGTTAATTTCTGATTCAGTTTCATGTGTATTCTTTGTATATTTCATGTATAGTCTTTTTCCTATTCTTTTCCATTATGGTTGATCACAGGATACTGACTATATCTCTCTGTGCTCTACAGTAGGACCCTGCTGTTTATCCACCCTGTAGTTTGTATCTGCTAATCCCAAACTCCCAATCCTTCCCTGCCTCCAACCCCACTGAAAACCCCAAGTCTCTTCCCTATGTCTGGGAGTCTGTTTCTGTTTTGCAGATATGTTCATTTGCGTCGTACTTTAGATTCCATGTATAAGGGCTATCATGTGGTGAGAAATGTTATTTTTTTTTAAATAGGCTTCCCAGGTGATCCTTATGCATGTGAATGTTGGAGAACTACTGTCTTCCACTGTAAAGTTATGGCATACTGGGGCTGAAAGAGGCCCCCCAGACCTCCTAGCCCAGTGGTTTTGCAACTTGGCTGCTGCACAGTAGAATTATTGGGTGAGATTTTTAAAACTCCCGGTGCTGGAGGGCTTACCCCACCTAAATGTCATCAGAATCTCTGGGATTGGGGTCAGGCTATCAATGTTTGTTTGTTTGTTTGTTTGTTTGTTTTGAAGCTCCCCAGGGAATTCCCAACATACATCCAAGGGTAAGAATCACTGCAGCGGTCCAATCCATTGGTTTTACAGTTGGGGACCCCGTGGCTGCCCACAGAGGTACCATTACAGAGAGGCAGAGTGACCCAGGAGAGTCAGTGGCCCAGACAGGATAGGAACTCAGATTTCCTGACTCCTCGTTGGTGCTGCTTCTACCATAAAGATTGTGTCCCTTTGTTGAGCCAATGACAACACTGATCCCCCCGTGTTCTGTTTTACCCTACACAAAGTAAAATAACTCCCAATGGTTTGATTTCCTTACAAGCCAGAGAGAGTTTCTGTTTTCATAAGGTGAACCTCTGACCCCAGCTATGGCCTAAAGATCAGCCCCGGCTGCAGACTTGTCCTCCCTCCACCCTACGTGCCCTGGAGAAGCCTTGCTGGGAAAACAGGCTTCTCTTTCTGGCAGTGGCTATGCACGTGTGACCTTCGAGCAAGCGACCAAAACCTTTTTCTGTGCTTATTTCCTTGCCTTCTACAGAGTTCCCATAACCAAACCAAAGGGCTTTGCTGAGAAAAGGATGGTTTTTCCATAACATAGCCTCGTGCTAGGCACAGCACGACACAGACACCCCATAAATACTTGATGAATTCAGTAAGTAATTCAGCAACGCAAGTTTACACATCACGCAGTCACCTCCCCCAGCTTATCTTCTCCCCAAACTATATTTACATAGTAAATCTTATTTCCAAAGATTCGCAACCTCGCAATGAACATTTCTGTAGAGTGCATGTATTTCCAGCCCTAGTGAATGGCTTAATGATACTTAATACCTATCTTGTACAACAAAATTTTGATTCTGGGGTCTCAGGCCAAAGCACAATTCGCACCACAGAAGTCACTGTCAAGTCCCTACCAGGCGAGGGGACATAGAAAACACAAGATCGCATTTCTTTTGGAGTTGTACGGTTTCCTTTATTAAAGAAAGTAGGAACTGCCTCTCTAGGGAAGGACCCAAGCCAACCGGGGCTTTGTCTACCTCCCAGTGGTCATGTGTGAGCCTTGGTGCTGAATCAGGAGTGACTGAAGCGCCTAAAGAAGGAGAGGATCTCACTGGATGCCTTACTTAGAGTCCCCGAACTGGTGGCGGGCTGGCTCTTCCTCCGTCTGCGAGCTGTCCTCCCCTCCTTTGTCAACTTTGGGGTTTTCATGGCCGCATGAGGACCAGTGGGAGGATGCTTTCTGGGTCTTTTCCCCTCGTGTCCTGTGGTGACCTTCACCTGTCCTGCGGTGATGGGAACTTTTCCTCGATGAAGAAGTGTCCTTCTTTCCTTTTTTTCCTTCCAGGCTTCATCCATGGGGTGGGAGACCTTCTGGCTTCCATCCCTTTCAGACGTGTAGCCTTCGCTCTGCAAGGTGGAGACCACAGGGGCTGCGACCTTCCCTTCAGTTCTTCCAGCAGCAGGCTTGCTGGTTGTGACTGCAGCTGGCAACACCATGTTCATGCTGCTCTCTGGACCATCTGCCCCCGTCGAGGATGTGCTGGCAACACCCGCCGAGACCAGGTTCGTGTCCTGCAGGGATAGTCTGGCAGCACCTGCAGTGGCCTGGCCGGATCCGCTTTCTCCTGGATCCTCGATGGTGGCTCCCGCCAGGCCCACGGTCATCCCTGCCGCCGATCCTTCTGCGCCTTTCAGGGCTGCAGTTGATCCATGGGGGGCATGATGGATTCCCTCTCCCCCCACATAAGCACAAGACGTGGCTCCAGTCACGTCACGAAGCTTGTGAAGCCCAACCTCATCCTGATCCCTTTCTCTGTGGAGCTCTGTGGTCTGAGCCGAGGGGAGGAGAGACAGGTAAGATAGAGATGACAGAAAGTGAGCTCAGAACTGTCCGCTCCTCTCTCATCCTGGAGCTGAGCAACTCAAGGCCTTATACTTAGAATAACCTTTGAAATCACCCAGTCTAAGCTCCCATTGGATGCAAGACCCCATCTACTGCACCCCTGTCAAACGGCCACTCCACTTTACTTGAACAGTCCCAGGGTCAGGGAGAGCACTGATACAATTCTCCATGATGATATACACTTTAACTTTATACCCTTGTGCTTCTCTCTCTGCAGGACAGATTCCTAGAAGTGGGGTTCCTGGGTCAAGGGATGCACACCTTCTACATTTTGGTGACTCCACGTGTTGGGCTGATTTGAGTCAGCGTGTCGGAGTCCCGGGGAGACACAATGAAGGAAGGACTTCCTAACTGTGAATGATGTTCCCCACCTGCTGAGACTACCTGGGCTGGGGTAAGTGTTCAGGAAGAGACCAGACAGTCAGGATGCTGTAGAAGGGATTACAGCCCTGGTGATGAGACCAGTGCAGCCGAGATGATACCTAAGGTCTCTCTGAAATTCGGCCTCGTGGGACAAGGTGGAGAAGCACTCGGAACCTCTCCAGTGTGGTGACTCCCGTAGTGATAGCTCGTTTGTCCCTGACCCTTTTCAACGGTAGAAGGTATTTCCCAGGCGAGTCTCAGAGAGCACCAAAGGCTATGAAGGACCAGCTTAGCCCTGCTGTCCCGAAGCGCCCTGCCCCGTGTTCTTGAGTCCCTGTCGGTGCTTACCACTAGGATTTTGTCATCCTCTGTAGTCGCTGCATCTCCAGTTTGGAGCATCGGGGTACTGCTGAAACTGTCTACCGGTGGTCTCAGGATATAGACAAGCTTTTCCCAATAGGAAAAGAGGTCTTCTTGTGCGTCGGAAGAGGGGCACAGCTGCAGATAGAAAGTCCGGCCGGTAGCAAGATTCAGGCACAGCTGCTGTTTCTCCCGGTTGTGGATGGAGATCTTGACAAACTTCAAGGGGAGCAGCTTGGTGAGCTCTAGGGTCTTCACGGGCTTGCAACCTCTCCCCTTGGTGATCCCGGCACAGACTTTCCTTGGTCGGGCCAGCAGCATGACGTCAGGTAGTGGGAAGAGGGAGCTGGTGGATGCGACGCCCACAGTCACCGTTCGGACGCGGTTGTCTAGGTCAATCAGTTCTCCTTCCTTGCTGACCTGGATAAAGTCGCTCTCAAACATGGGAGCGTACTTGAAAATGTCATACTCTCCTCCCTCGTACAGTTGTCGTTGCAGGACCCCCATGGAGGTCCTCGACACCCCCACTGAACAGTAGCTATTGGCCATGTAATGAGGTAAACTCTCACTGCTCATGGCTCTCTTCGTTCAAGACAGAGCCACCAGCCACAAATTGAGTCTCGGAGAGAGAGAGAGAGAGGGAACGAAAGCACCTCGTCACCTCCCTGCAGGACTCTGCCAGAGTCTCTTGACCCGACCCTATTTATACCGCAAGCCCTTTGTGACCCGTCACCATCGCATCACACACCCCTTTGTTGAGCCTCCAAGCCCCCACCCCCTTGGGGCAGGCTCACCAGCCTCCCCCTAAACCAACCACCACGTCCATAGGGAACAGGCTGACCCTGCCAGGGTATACGTGTGGGTAGGCTGGATAGTCTTTCTACTCAAAAGGTTGAGAAAACCCTCCTGCTTTTGTAAATATCTGGGTGGTTTCCAGTCTTGTTGTTGTTACAAATCTCCATCATCTTGGCGCTTCTGCTGAATGATGTCCTGGGGTTAAAATCCTGGAAGTGGACCGTGTACTTGCTAAGGGCAGGCATCCTATGGGGATTGCTGTTCTCTGTGCCCCCAGCGTATATAGCACAGTGCTGGCAGGAACTTAGAAAGAGTGCTACCTGTCAGAGTCCCATTGGTACTGTCATTTCCAGGATATGGAGAATTTTCTCACCCATTTTCTCTTTTCAAGGAGGCTAACGTTTTATATTTATATTTTTTTACAGTTTTAGAAACTGTTTTTCTTGTGAAATATAACACACATTCATGAAAGTGCACAAACCATAAATATATAGCTTAATGAGTAACAAGAAAGTGAGCAGCCTTGTAGCTGCCACCCAGAGCAAGGAATAGAACCCTGCCAGCCCCTCTTCTGCGTGCTCCCTCCCCACAAAGGGAACCCAACCTTGGCTTCTATTTTTTTTCTTTTCCCCCTTCTTTTTTATTGAGAGTGTAGTTGATTTACAAGGTTGTGTTCGTTTCTGTTGTGTTAATTTCTTCTGTTAATTTCTGATTCAGTTTCATGTGTATTCTTTGTATATTTCATGTATAGTCTTTTTCCTATTCTTTTCCATTATGGTTGATCACAGGATACTGACTATAGCTCTCTGTGCTCTACAGTAGGACCCTGCTGTTTATCCACCCTGTAGTTTGTATCTGCTAATCCCAAACTCCCAATCCTTCCCTGCCTCCAACCCCACTGAAAACCCCAAGTCTCTCTTCTATGTCTGGGAGTCTGTTTCTGTTTTGCAGATATGTTCATTTGCATCGTACTTTAGAGTCCATGTATAAGGGCTATCATATGGTGAGAAATGTTATTTTTTAAATAGGCTTCCCAGGTGATCCTTATGCATGTGAATGTTTGAGAACTACTGTCTTCCACTGTAAAGTTATGGCATACTGGGGCTGAAAGAGGCCCCCCAGACCTCCTAGCCCAGTGGTTTACCAACTTGGCTGCAGCACAGTAGAATTATTGGGTGAGATTTTTAAAACTCCCAGTGCTGGAGGTCTTACCCCACTTAAATGACATCAGAATCTCTGGGATTGGGGTCAGGCTATGAATGTTTTTTTTTTGTTTGTTTGTTTGTTTTGAAGCTCCCCAGGGAACTCCCAACATACAACCAAGGGTAAGAATCACTGCAGTGGTCCAATCCATTGGTTTTACAGTTGGGGACCCCATGGCTGCCCACCGAGGTACCATTACAGGGAGGCAGAGTGACCCAAGAGAGTCAGTGGCCCAGACAGGATAGGAACTCAGATTTCCTGACTCCTCGTTGGTGCTGCTTCTACCATAAAGATTGTGTCCCTTTGTTGAGCCAATGACAACCCTGATCCCCCCGTGTTCTGTTTTATCCTACACAAAGTAAAATAACTCCCAATGGTTTGATTTCCTTACAAGCCAGAGAGAGTTTCTGTTTTCATAAGGTGAACCTCTGACCCCAGCTATGGCCTGAAGCTCAGCCCCGGCTGCAGACTTGTCCTCCCTCCACCCTAAGTGCCCTGGAGAAGCCTTGCTGGGAAAACAGGCTTATCTTTCTGGCAGTGGCTATGCACGTGTGACCTTCGAGCAAGCGACGAAAACCTTTTTCTGTGCTTATTTCCTTGCCTTCTACAGAGTGCCCATAACGAAACCAAAGTGCTTTGCTGAGAAAAGGATTGTTTTTCAATAACATAGCCTCGTGCTAGGCACAGCACGGACACCCAATAAATACTGGATGAGTTAAGTAATTAATTCAGCAACGCAAGTATACACATCACACAGTCACTTCCCCCAGCTTGTCTTCTCCCCAAACTATTTACATATTAAATCTTATTTCAAAAGATTCGCAACCTCGCAATGAAAATTTCTGTATAGTGCATCCGTTTCCAGCCCTAGTGAATGGCTTAATGATACTTAATACCTATCTTGTACAACAAAATTTTGATTCTGGGGTCTCAGGCCAAAGCACAATTCGCACCACAGAAGTCACTGTCAAGTCACTACCAGGCGAGGGGACATAGAAAACACAAGATCGCATTTCTTTTGGAGTTGTATGGTTTCCTTTATTAGAGAAAGTAGGAATTGCCTCTCTAGGGAAGGATCCAAGCCAACCGGGGCTTTGTCTACCTCACAGTGGTCATGTGTGAGCCTTGGTGCTGAATGGGGAATGACTGAAGCGCCTAAAGACAGAGAGGATCTCACTGGCGGTCTTACTTAGAGTCCCCGAACTGGTGGCCGGCTGGCTCTTCCTCCGTCTGCGAGCTGTCCTCCCCTCCTTTGTCAACTTTGGGGTTTTCATGGCCGCATGAGGACCAGTGGGAGGATGCTTTCTGGGTCTTGTCCCCTCGTGTCCTGTGGTGACCTTCACCTGTCCTGTGGTGATGGGAACTTTTCCTAGATGAAGACGTGTCCTTCTTTCCTTTTTTTCCTTCCAGGCTTCATCCCTGGGGTGGGAGACCTTCTGGCTTCCATCCCGTTCAGACTTGTAGACTTCGCTCTGCAAGGTGGAGACCACGGGGGCTGCGACCTTCCCTTCAGCTCTTCCAGCAGCAGGCTTGCTGGTTGTGACTGCAGCTGGCAACACCATGCTCATGCTGCTCTCTGGACCATCTGCCCCCGTCGAGGATGTGTTGGCAACACCCGCCGAGACCAGGTTCGTGTCCTGCAGGGATAGGCTGGCAGCACCTGCAGTGGCCTGGCCGGATCCGCTTTCTCCTGGATCCTCGATGGTGGCTCCCGCCAGGCCCACGGTCATCCCTGCCGCCGATCCTTCGGCGCCTTTCAGGGCTGCAGTTGATCCATGGGGGGCATGATGGATTCCCTCTCCCACCACATAAGCACAAGACGTGGCTCCAGTCACGTCACGAAGCTTGTGAAGCCCAACCTCATCCTGATCCCTTTCTCTGTGGAGCTCTGTGGTCTGAGCCAAGGGGAGGAGAGACAGGTAAGATAGAAATGACAGAAAGTGAGCTCAGAACTGTCCGCTCCTCTCTCATCCTGGAGCTGAGCAACTCAAGGCCTTATACTTAGAATAACCTTTGAAATCACCCAGTCTAAGCTCCCATTGGATGCAAGACCCCATCTACTGCACCCCTGTCAAACGGCCACTCCACTTTACTTGAACAGTCCCAGGGTCAGGGAGAGCACTGATACAATTCTCCATGATGATATACACTTTAACTTTATACCCTTGTGCTTCTCTCTCTGCAGGACAGATTCCTAGAAGTGGGGTTCCTGGGTCAAGGGATGCACACCTTCTACATTTTGGTGACTCCACGGGTTGGGCTGATTTGAGTCAGCGTGTCGGAGTCCCAGGGAGACACAATGAAGGAAGGACTTCCTAACTGTGAATGATGTTCCCCACCTGCTGAGACTACCTGGGCTGGGGTAAGTGTTCAGGAATAGACCAGACAGTCAGGATGCTGTAGAAGGGATTACAGCCCTGGTGATGAGACCAGTGCAGCCGAGATGATACCTAAGGTCTCTCTGAAATTCGGCCTCGTGGGACAAGGTGGAGAAGCACTCGGAACCTCTCCAGTGTGGTGACTCCCGTAGTGATAGCTCGTTTGTCCCTGACCCTTTTCAACGGTAGAAAGTATTTCCCAGGCGAGTCTCAGAGAGCACCAAAGGCTATGAAGGACCAGCTTTGCCCTGCTCTCCCGAAGCGCCCTGCCCCGTGTTCTTGAGTCCCTGTCGGTGCTTACCACTAGGATTTGGTCATCCTCTGTAGTCGCTGCATCTCCAGTTTGGAGCATCGGGGTACTGCTATAACTGTCTACCGGTGGTCTCAGGATATAGACAAGCTTTTCCCAATAGGAAAAGAGGTCTTCTTGTGCGTCGGAAGAGGGGCACAGCTGCAGATAGAAAGTCCGGCCGGTAGCAAGATTCAGGCACAGCTGCTGTTTCTCCCGGTTGTGGATGGAGCTCTTGACAAACTTCAAGGGGAGCAGCTTGGTGAGCTCTAGT
Source organism: Mesoplodon bidens (assembly GCF_964165515.1). Taxonomy (NCBI): domain Eukaryota; kingdom Metazoa; phylum Chordata; class Mammalia; order Artiodactyla; family Ziphiidae; genus Mesoplodon; species Mesoplodon bidens. Next base: position 164,749 of record NW_027672665.1, on the reverse strand, counting down.
GTCTTCACGGACTTGCAACCTCTCCCCTTGGTGATCCCGGCACAGACTCTCCTTGGTCGGGCCAGCAGCATGACGTCAGGTAGTGGGAAGAGGGAGCTGGTGGATGCGACGCCCACAGTCACCGTTCGGACGTGGTTGTCTAGGTCAATCAGTTCTCCTTCCTTGCTGACCTGGATAAAGTCGCTCTCAAACATGGGAGCGTACTTGAAAATGTCATACTCTCCTCCCTCGTACAGTTGTCGTTGCAGGACCCCCATGGAGGTCCTCGACACCCCCACTGAACAGTAGCTATTGGCCGTGTAATGAGGTAAACTCTCATTGCTCATGGCTCTCTTCGTTCAAGACAGAGCCACCAGCCACAAATTGAGTCTCGGAGAGAGAGAGAGAGAGGGAACGAAAGCACCTCGTCACCTCCCTGCAGGACTCTGCCAGAGTCTCTTGACCCGACCCTATTTATACCGCAAGCCCTTTGTGACCCGTCACCATCGCATCACACACCCCTTTGTTGAGCCTCCAAGCCCCCACCCCCTTGGGGCAGGCTCACCAGCCTCCCCCTAAACCAACCACCACGTCCATAGGGAACAGGCTGACCCTGCCAGGGTATACGTGTGGGTAGGCTGGATAGTCTTTCTACTCAAAAGGTTGAGAAAACCCTCCTGCTTTTGTAAATATCTGGGTGGTTTCCAGTCTTGTTGTTGTTACAAATCTCCATCATCTTGGCGCTTCTGCTGAATGATGTCCTGGGGATAAAATCCTGGAAGTGGACCGTGTACTTGCTAAGGGCAGGCATCCTATGGGGATTGCTGTTCTCTGTGCCCCCAGCGTATATAGCACAGTGCTGGCAGGAACTTAGAAAGAGTGCTACCTGTCAGAGTCCCATTGGTACTGTCATTTCCAGGATATGGAGAAATTTCTCACCCATTTTCTCTTTTCAAGGAGGCTAACGTTTTATATTTATATTTTTTTACAGTTTTAGAAACTGTATTTATTGTGAGATATAACATGCATTCATGAAAGTGCACAAACCATAAATATATAGCTTAATGAGTAACAAGAAAGTGAGCAGCCTTGTAGCTGCCACCCAGAGCAAGGAATAGAACCCTGCCAGCCCCTCTTCTGCGTGCTCCCTCCCCACAAAGGGAACCCAACCTTGGCTTCTATTTTTTTCCTTTCCCCCCTTCTTTTTTATTGACGTATAGTTGATTTGCAATGTTGTGTTCCTTTCTGTTGTGTTAATTTCTTCTGTTAATTTCTGATTCAGTTTCATGTGTATTCTTTGTATATTTCATGTATAGTCTTTTTCCTATTCTTTTCCATTATGGTTGATCACAGGATACTGACTATAGCTCTCTGTGCTCTACAGTAGGACCCTGCTGTTTATCCACCCTGTAGTTTGTATCTGCTAATCCCAAACTCCCAATCGTTCCCTGCCCCCAACCCCACTGAAAACCCCAAGTCTCTCTTCTATGTCTGGGAGTCTGTTTCTGTTTGGCAGATATGTTCATTTGCATCGTACTTTAGAGTCCATGTATAAGGGCTATCATATGGTGAGAAATGTTATTTTTTAAATAGGCTTCCCAGGTCATCCTTATGCATGTGAATGTTTGAGAACTACTGTCTTCCACTGTAAAGTTATGGCATACTGGGGCTGAAAGAGGCCCCCCAGACCTCCTAGCCCAGTGGTTTTCCAACTTGGCTGCTGCACAGTAGAATTATTGGGTGAGATTTTTAAAACTCCCAGTGCTGGAGGGCTTACCCCACTTAAATGTCATCAGAATCTCTGGGATTGGGGTCAGGCTATCAATGTTTTTTTTTGTTTGTTTGTTTGTTTTGAAGCTCCCCAGGGAACTCCCAACATACAACCAAGGGTAAGAATCACTGCAGCGGTCCAATCCATTGGTTTTACAGTTGGGGACCCCGTGGCTGCCCACCGAGGTACCATTACAGAGAGGCAGAGTGACCCAAGATAGTCAGTGGCCCAGACAGGATAGGAACTCAGATTTCCTGACTCCTCGTTGGTGCTGCTTCTACCATAAAGATTGTGTCCCTTTGTTGAGCCAATGACAACCCTGATCCCCCCGTGTTCTGTTTTATCCTACACAAAGTAAAATAACTCCCAATGGTTTGATTTCCTTACAAGCCAGAGAGAGTTTCTGTTTTCATAAGGTGAACCTCTGACCCCAGCTATGGCCTGAAGCTCAGCCCCGGCTGCAGACTTGTCCTCCCTCCACCCTAAGTGCCCTGGAGAAGCCTTGCTGGGAAAACAGGCTTCTCTTTCTGGCAGTGGCTATGCACGTGTGACCTTCGAGCAAGCGACGAAAACCTTTTTCTGTGCTTATTTCCTTGCCTTCTACAGAGTGCCCATAACCAAAGCAAAGTGCTTTGCTGAGAAAAGGATGGTTGTTCAATAACATAGCCTCGTGCTAGGCACAGCACGGACAGCCAATAAATACTGGATGAGTTAAGTAATTAATTCAGCAACGCAAGTATACACATCACACAGTCACTTCCCCCAGCTTGTCTTCTCCCCAAACTATTTACATATTAAATCTTATTTCAAAAGATTCACGACCTCGCAATGAAAATTTCTGTAGAGTGCATCTATTTCCAGCCCTAGTGAATGGCTTAATGATACTTAATACCTATCTTGTACAACAAAATTTTGATTCTGGGGTCTCAGGCCAAAGCACAATTCGCACCACAGAAGTCACTGTCAAGTCCCTACCAGGCGAGGGGACATAGAAAACACAAGATCGCATTTCTTTTGGAGTTGTATGGTTTCATTATTAGAGAAAGTAGGAATTGCCACTCTAGGGAAGGATCCAAGCCAACCGGGGCTTTGTCTACCTCCCAGTGGTCATGTGTGAGCCTTGATGCTGAATGGGGAATGACTGAAGCGCCTAAAGACGGAGAGGATCTCACTGGCAGTCTTACTTAGAGTACACGAACTGGTGGCGGGCTGGCTCTTCCTCCGTCTGCGAGCTGTCCTCCCCTCCTTTGTCAACTTTGGGGTTTTCATGGCCGCATGAGGACCAGTGGGAGGATGCTTTCTGGGTCTTGTCCCCTCGTGTCCTGTGGTGACCTTCACCTGTCCTGTGGTGATGGGAACTTTTCCTAGATGAAGACGTGTCCTTCTTTCCTTTTTTTCCTTCCAGGCTTCATCCCTGGGGTGGGAGACCTTCTGGCTTCCATCCCGTTCAGACTTGTAGACTTCGCTCTGCAAGGTGGAGACCACGGGGGCTGCGACCTTCCCTTCAGCTCTTCCAGCAGCAGGCTTGCTGGTTGTGACTGCAGCTGGCAACACCATGCTCATGCTGCTCTCTGGACCATCTGCCCACGTCGAGGATATGCTGGCAACACCCGCCGAGACCAGGTTCGTGTCCTGCAGGGATAGGCTGGCAGCACCTGCAGTGGCCTGGACGGATCCGCTTTCTCCTGGATCTTCGATGGTGGCTCCCGCCAGGCCCTCAGTCATCCCTGCCACCGATCCTTCGGCGCCTTTCAGGGCTGCAGGTGACCCACGGGGGGCATGATGGATTCCCTCTCCCCCTACATAAGCACAAGACGTGGCTCCAGTCACGTCACGAAGCTTGTGAAGCCCAACCTCATCCTGATCCCTTTCTCTGTGGAGCTCTGTGGTGTGAGCCAAGGGGAGGAGAGACAGGTAAGATAGAGATGACAGAAAGTGAGCTTAATACTGTCCGCTCCTCTCTCATCCTGGAGCTGAGCAACTCAAGGCCTTATACTTAGAATAACCTTTGAAATCACCCAGTCTAAGCTCCCATTGGATGCAAGACCCCATCTACTGCACCCCTGTCAAACGGCCACTACATTTTACTTGAACAGTCCCAGGGTCAGGGAGAGCACTGATACAAGTTTGGTTCAAGTTAGATTTTATTCCTCTTTTATGTATTTATGGATATAAGCTTGGAAATAATTCATTCTTATAAATACATCAGTGTGAATGGAAGAACTTTTTTTCTGTTTTATTTTTACATTTTATTTTTAAAAATTTTTAAATTTAATTTTATTTATTTTTTTATACAGTATGTTATTATTAGTTATCTATTTTATGCATAGACATGTATACAGGTCAATCCCAATCTCCCAACTCATCCCACCACCACCACCCCATGGCTTCCCCCACTTTGTGTCCATACGTTTGTTCTCTGCCTCTGTGTCTCTATTTCTGCCCTGCAAACCAGTTCATCTGTACCATTTTTCTAGGTTCCACATGTAGGCATTAATATACAATATTTGTTTTTCTCTTTCTGACTTACTTCACTCTGTATGACAGTCTAGATCCATCAATTTCTCTACAAATGACCCAGTTTCATTCCTTTTTATGGCTGAGTAATATTCCATTTTATATATGTACCACATCTTTATCCATTCGTCTGTCTGTGGCCATTTAGGTTGCTTCCATTACCTGGCTATTGTAAATAGTGCTGCAATGAACATTGTGGTGAATGTGTCTCTGTGATTTATGGTTTTCCCTGGGTAAATGCCCAGAAGTGGGATTGCTGGATCCTATGGTAATTCTCCTTTTAGTTTTTTAATGGAACCTCCATACTGTTCTCCATAGTGACTGTATCAATTTACATTCCCACCAATAGCGGAAGAGGGTTCCTTTTGTCCACACCCTCCCCAGAATTTGTTGTTTGTAGATTATCTGATGATGTCGATTCTAACAGGTGTGAGGTCTTACCTCATTGTAGTTTTGATTTGCATTTCTCTAATAATTAGTGATGTTGAGCAGCTTTTCATGTGCGTCTTGGCCATCTCTGTGTCTTCTTTGAAGAAACGTCTATTTAGATCTTCTGCCCATTTTTGTATTGGGTTGTTTGTTGTATTAATATTAAGCTGCATGAGCTGTATATATATATTGGAGATTAAACCTTTGTCCATTGATTCGTTTGTGAACGTTTTCGCCCCTTCTGAGGGTTACCTTTTTCCATTCCCGTTTTTTTAACAAAGAAAGAAAGCAAGCAAAAGAAGCAGAACACTAATGTGCGTGAAATATGCCTCTTGAAACTGTCGTTTGGAAATATGGACGTCTTTTGAATTTTTTGTTCGATATATGACCCCAGGATTTGTTTTCAGGGCAGGTGTCATTTACAGGCCTGTAATGATTTGGAATATCCACTGACCATTAGCGCTGGGATTAAAGCTGCTGTTGTGTGAAACGGCCACAAGGTGGCAGCAGTTCTCCCTTACCAAATCTGGTTACTAGGGCAGCAGAGCCTCAATGGAAGTCGCGTTCTAGATTGGAATGTAGAACGGAATGTGCCAGGAGAAAGCCCCTCAAGTTTGTCTCACTACTTCTTGTTCGTGTTTTTAATTTAATTTTTTATTTTTTATTACAGCAAGTTTGAGTACAACGTTTAGCTTGTTGTAGGTGTGCAAGAGGTGGTTCTTTTACACATATACATATGTCTGTTCTTCCTGGGATCCTTTTCCCATGTACGTTATGACAGAATGTTGAGTAGTCCTCTCTTGGTACTCCGTAGGTCTTTGGTGATTATATATGTCTACTGTGTTTGTATATGTCTGTTAACCCCAATATCGTAATGAATTCAATCCTCACACCTTTCCTTTGGTGAACCATAAGTTTGTTTAATGAATCTGTGATTGCCCTTCTCCGTGGAAATATCTGCCCTGGTATCAATTTATAGGTAACACCTATAAGTGATATGATATATGTGTCTTTCACTTTCTGACTTACTCCAAGTCACGTGATTACCTCTAGACTCATCTACGGTGCTGCAAATGGCATTGTGTGCTTCTTTTCCTTGGCGAATATTCTGTCTTAGCGAGGTCCATTTTCTGCAATGTGAATCCCTGAGGGCTGAGGATTAGCTGACCTGGGCAGCCTGACCCTGCCGGCAAGCCCTCCCCAGGTGTGCCTGGGTTGAGGTCAATATAAACAGCACTCCAGGCAGCAATAGCCCCTGCAGCTGTGCCTGACTCCATATTCTCTGCCCCGTCAGCAGTCTCGGGGCTGTGCTGGTGGGAGGGTGTGAGGGTCCACGGCTTTGTGGGTGGCCCGGTGTGAGTGGGGCTCTGCTGGACTTTCTGCAGGAGTTGCCAGGCTGCCACCTGTAAGAAGAGGATGTGTCACCCATAACTTCCACTGGAATATCTCTCCGGGATGAGGTGAGGAAGGAAAAAAAGGAGTGGGGGCCGGGACAGGAGGGGTATCTCAGGCAGGGCAATGGAAAGCTTCCAGAAGATCGCCCGTGGCCAGGACCATCCTGGCTGACCTGCAGGCACCAACGTGGCCTGCGTGCTGTCGCTGGTGTGGCTCCACGGCCCTTCCTCTAGGCTTTCAAGCCCTTGTACATATTCAGGTGTTTCACCTGGGAAGGGTGGGAACCGTTCAGCAGCAGCTGGCCTGGGGCTCAGCTCACGTTTACTCACAGAGGCCTCGGCACGGTCCCCCAGCTTTGCAATAAGGACGCTCCTTGCGTGGGCGGGCGGCGCTGCTGGCTCTATGGGAGATGATTCCCCACCTCTGACCAATTTCAGAATTGTTTACCACTGGAGCAAGTGCCTTGGTAGTGTTTTCCTCTGTATAACTGGTAGGTGTAGTTTTTTTTTTTTTTGGTTCAAGTTAGATTTTATTCCTCTTTTATGTATTTATGGATATAAACATGGAAATAATTCATTCTTATAAATACATCAGTGTGAATGGAAGAACACTTTTTCTGTTTTATTTTTACATTTTATATTTAAAATTTTTGAAATTTAATTTTATTTATTTATTTTTATACAGTAGGTTATTATTAGTTATCTATTTTATGCATAGACATGTATACAGGTCAATCCCAATCTCCCAACTCATCCCACCACCACCACCCCATGGCTTCCCCCACTTTGTGTCCATACGTTTGTTCTCTACCTCTGTGTCTCTATTTCTGCCCTGCAAACCAGTTCATCTGTACCATTTTTCTAGGTTCCACATATAGGCATTAATATACAATATTTGTTTTTCTCTTTCTGACTTACTTCACTCTGTATGACAGTCTCTAGATCCATCAACTTCTCTACAAATGACTCAGTTTCATTCCTTTTTATGGCTGAGTAATATTCCATTTTATATATGTACCACATCTTTATCCATTCGTCTGTCTGTGGCCATTTAGGTTGCTTCCATTACCTGGCTATTGTAAATAGTGCTGCAATGAACATTGTGGGGAATGTGTCTTTGTGATTTATGGTTTTCTCTGGGTATATGCCCAGAAGTGGGATTTCTGGATCCTATTGTAATTCTGTTTTTAGTTCTTTAAAGGAACCTCCATACTGTTCTCCATAGTGACTGTATCAATTTACGTTCCCACCAATAGCGGAAGAGGGTTCCTTTGTCCACACCCTCCCCAGAATTTGTTGTTTGTAGATTATCTGATGATGCCGATTCTAACAGGTGTGAGGTCTTACCTCATTGTAGTTTTGATTTGCATTTCTCTAATAATTAGTGATGTTGAGCAGCTTTTCATGTGCGTCTTGGCCATCTCTGTGTCTTCTTTGAAGAAACGTCTATTTAGATCTTCTGCCCATTTTTGTATTGGGTTGTTTGTTTTATTAATATTAAGCTGCATGAGCTGTTTATATATATTGGAGATTAAACCTTTGTCCATTGATTCTTTTGTGAAAGTTTTCGCCCATTCTGAGGGTTGCCTTTTTCCATTCCCATTTTTTTAACAAAGAAAGAAAGAAAGCAAAAGAAGCAGAACACTAATGTGCGTGAAATATGCCTCTTGAAACTGTCGTTTGGAAATATGGACGTCTTTTGAATTTTTTGGTCGATATATGACCCCAGGATTTGTTTTCAGGGCAGGTGTCATTTACAGGCCTGTAATGATTTGGAATATCCACTGACCATTAGCGCTGGGATTAAAGCTGCTGTTGTGTGAAACGGCCACAAGGTGGCAGCAGTTCTCCCTTACCAAATCTGGTTACTAGGGCAGCAGAGCCTCAATGGAAGTCGCGTTCTAGATTGGAATGTAGAATGGAATGTACCAGGAGAAAGCCCCTCAAGTTTTTCTCACTAATTCTTGTTCGTGTTTTTAATTTAATTTTTATTTTTTATTACAGCAAGTTTGAGTACAACGTTTAGCTTGTTGTAGGTGTGCAAGAGGTGGTTCTTTTACACATATACATATGTCTGTTCTTCCTGGGATCCTTTTCCCATGTTCGTTATGACAGAATGTTGAGTAGTCTTCTCTTGGTACTCCGTAGGTCTTTGGTGATTATATACGTCTACTGTGTTTGTATATGTCTGTTAACCCCAATATCATAATGAATTCAATCCTCACACCTTTCCTTTGGTGAACCATAAGTTTGTTTAATGAATCTGTGATTGCCCTTCTCCGTGGAAATATCTGCCCTGGTATCAATTTATAGGTAACACCTATAAGTGATATGATATGATATGTGTCTTTCACTTTCTGACTTACTCCAAGTCACGTGATTACCTCTAGACTCATCTACGGTGCTGCAAATGGCATTGTTTGCTTTTTTTCCTTGGCTAATATTCTGTCTTAGCGAGGTCCATTTTCTGCAATGTGAATCCCTGAGGGCTGAGGATTAGCTGACCTGGGCAGCCTGACCCTGCCGGCAAGCCCTCCCCAGGTGTGCCTCGTTTGAGGTCAATATAAACAGCACTCCAGGCAGCAATAGCCCCTGCAGCTGTGCCTGACTCCATATTCTCTGCCCCGTCAGCAGTCTCGGGGCTGTGCTGGTGGGAGGGTGTGAGGGTCCACGGCTTTGTGGGTGGCCCGGTGTGAGTGGGGCTCTGCTGGACTTTCTGCAGGAGTTGCCAGGCTGCCACCTGTAAAGAAGAGGATGTGTCACCCATAACTTCCACTGGAATATCTCTCCGGGCTGAGGTGAGTAAGGAAAAAAAGGAGTGGGGGCCGGGACAGGAGGGTTATCTCAGGCAGGGCAATGGAAAGCTTCCAGAAGAGCGCCTGTGGCCAGGACCATCCTGGCTGACCTGCAGGCACCAAGGTGGCCTGCGTGCTTTCGCTGGTGTGGCTCCACGGCCCTTCTTCTAGGCTTTCAAGCCCTTGTACATATTCAGGTGTTTCACCTGGGAAGGGTGGGAACAGTTCAGCAGCAGCTGGCCTGGGGCTCAGCTCACGTTTACTCACAGAGGCCTCGGCACAGTCCCCCAGCTTTGCAATAAGGACGCTCCTTGCGTGGGCGGGTGGGGCTGCTGGCTGTATGGGAGATGATTCCCCTCCTCTGACCAATTTCAGAATTGTTTACCACTGGAGAAAGTGCCTTGGTAGTGTTTTCTTCTGTATAACTGTTAGGTTCAGTTTTTTTTTTTTCTTTTTTGGTTCAAGTTAGATTTTATTCCTCCTTTATGTATTTATAGATATAAGCATGGAAATAATTCATTCTTATAAATACATCAGTGTGAATGGAAGAAATTTTTTTCTGTTTTATTTTTACATTTTATTTTTAAAAATTTTGAAATTTAATTTTATTTATTTTTTTATACACTAGGTTATTATTAGTTATCTATTTTATGCATAGATATTTATACAGGTCAATCCCAATCTCCCAACTCATCCCACCACCACCACCCCATGGCTTCCCCCACTTTGTGTCGATACGTTTGTTCTCTACCTCTGTGTCTCTATTTCTGCCCTGCAAACCAGTTCATCTGTAGCATATTTCTAGGTTCCACATATAGGCATTAATATACAATATTTGTTTTTCTCTTTCTGACTTACTTCACTCTGTATGACAGTCTCTAGATCCATCAACTTCTCTACAAATGACCCAGGTTCATTCCTTTTTATGGCTGAGTAATATTCCATTTTATATATGTACCACATCTTTATCCATTCGTCTGTCTGTGGGCATTTAGGTTGCTTCCATTACCTGGCTATTGTAAATAGTGCTGCAATGAACATTGTGGTGAATGTGTCTCTGTGATTTATGGTTTTCTCTGGGTATATGCCCAGAAGTGGGATTGCTGGATCCTATGGTAATTCTCTTTTTAGTTTTTTAAAGGAACCTCCATACTGTTCTCCATAGTGACTGTATCAATTTACTTTCCCACCAATAGCGGAAGAGGGTTCCTTTTGTCCACACCCTCCCCAGAATTTGTTGTTTGTAGATTATCTGATGATGCCGATTCTAACAGGTGTGAGGTCTTACCTCATTGTAGTTTTGATTTGCATTTCTCTAATAATTAGTGATGTTGAGCAGCTTTTCATGTGCGTCTTGGCCATCTCTGTGTCTTCTTTGAAGAAACGTCTATTTAGATCTTCTGCCCATTTTTGTATTGGGTTGTTTGTTTTATTAATATTAAGCTGCATGAGCTGTTTATATATATTGGAGATTAAACCTTTGTCCATTGATTCGTTTGTGAACGTTTTCGCCCATTCTGAGGGTTGCCTTTTTCCATTCCCGTTTTTTTAACAAAGAAAGAAAGAAAGCAAAAGAAGCAGAACACTAATGTGCGTGAAATATGCCTCTTGAAACTGTCGTTTGGAAATATGGACGTCTTTTGAATTTTTTGGTCGATATATGACCCCAGGATTTGTTTTCAGGGCAGGTGTCATTTACAGGCCTGTAATGATTTGGAATATCCACTGACCATTAGCGCTGGGATTAAAGCTGCTGTTGTGTGAAACGGCCACAAGGTGGCAGCAGTTCTCCCTTACCAAATCTGGTTACTAGGGCAGCAGAGCCTCAATGGAAGTCGCGTTCTAGATTGGAATGTAGAACGGAATGTGCCAGGAGAAAGCCCCTCAAGTTTGTCTCACTACTTCTTGTTCGTGTTTTTAATTTAATTTTTTATTTTTTATTACAGCAAGTTTGAGTACAACGTTTAGCTTGTTGTAGGTGTGCAAGAGGTGGTTCTTTTACACATATACATATTTCTGTTCTTCCTGGGATCCTTTTCCCATGTACGTTATGACAGAATGTTGAGTAGTCCTCTCTTGGTACTCCGTAGGTCTTTGGTGATTATATATGTCTACTGTGTTTGTATATGTCTGTTAACCCCAATATCGTAATGAATTCAATCCTCACACCTTTCCTTTGGTGAACCATAAGTTTGTTTAATGAATCTGTGATTGCCCTTCTCCGTGGAAATATCTGCCCTGGTATCAATTTATAGGTAACACCTATAAGTGATATGATATATGTGTCTTTCACTTTCTGACTTACTCCAAGTCACGTGATTACCTCTAGACTCATCTACGGTGCTGCAAATGGCATTGTGTGCTTCTTTTCCTTGGCGAATATTCTGTCTTAGCGAGGTCCATTTTCTGCAATGTGAATCCCTGAGGGCTGAGGATTAGCTGACCTGGGCAGCCTGACCCTGCCGGCAAGACCTCCCCAGGTGTGCCTGGGTTGAGGTCAATATAAACAGCACTCCAGGCAGCAATAGCCCCTGCAGCTGTGCCTGACTCCATATTCTCTGCCCCGTCAGCAGTCTCGGGGCTGTGCTGGTGGGAGGGTGTGAGGGTCCACGGCTTTGTGGGTGGCCCGGTGTGAGTGGGGCTCTGCTGGACTTTCTGCAGGAGTTGCCAGGCTGCCACCTGTAAGAAGAGGATGTGTCACCCATAACTTCCACTGGAATATCTCTCCGGGCTGAGGTGAGGAAGGAAAAAAAGGAGTGGGGGCCGGGACAGGAGGGGTATCTCAGGCAGGGCAATGGAAAGCTTCCAGAAGATCGCCCGTGGCCAGGACCATCCTGGCTGACCTGCAGGCACCAAGGTGGCCTGCGTGCTGTCGCTGGTGTGGCTCCACGGCCCTTCCTCTAGGCTTTCAAGCCCTTGTACATATTCAGGTGTTTCACCTGGGAAGGGTGGGAACAGTTCAGCAGCAGCTGGCCTGGGGCTCAGCTCACGTTTACTCACAGAGGCCTCGGCACGGTCCCCCAGCTTTGCAATAAGGACGCTCCTTGCGTGGGTGGGCGGCGCTGCTGGCTCTATGGGAGATGATTCCCCACCTCTGACCAATTTCAGAATTGTTTACCACTGGAGCAAGTGCCTTGGTAGTGTTTTCCTCTGTATAACTGGTAGGTGTAGTTTTTTTTTTTTGGTTCAAGTTAGATTTTATTCCTCTTTTATGTATTTATGGATATAAACATGGAAATAATTCATTCTTATAAATACATCAGTGTGAATGGAAGAACACTTTTTCTGTTTTATTTTTACATTTTATATTTAAAATTTTTGAAATTTAATTTTATTTATTTATTTTTATACAGTAGGTTATTATTAGTTATCTATTTTATGCATAGACATGTATACAGGTCAATCCCAATCTCCCAACTCATCCCACCACCACCACCCCATGGCTTCCCCCACTTTGTGTCCATACGTTTGTTCTCTACCTCTGTGTCTCTATTTCTGCCCTGAAAACCAGTTCATCTGTACCATTTTTCTAGGTTCCACATATAGGCATTAATATACAATATTAGTTTTTCTCTTTCTGACTTACTTCACTCTGTATGACAGTCTCTAGATCCATCAACTTCTCTACAAATGACTCAGTTTCATTCCTTTTTATGGCTGAGTAATATTCCATTTTATATATGTACCACATCTTTATCCATTCGTCTGTCTGTGGCCATTTAGGTTGCTTCCATTACCTGGCTATTGTAAATAGTGCTGCAATGAACATTGTGGGGAATGTGTCTTTGTGATTTATGGTTTTCTCTGGGTATATGCCCAGAAGTGGGATTTCTGGATCCTATTGTAATTCTGTTTTTAGTTCTTTAAAGGAACCTCCATACTGTTCTCCATAGTGACTGTATCAATTTACGTTCCCACCAATAGCGGAAGAGGGTTCCTTTGTCCACACCCTCCCCAGAATTTGTTGTTTGTAGATTATCTGATGATGCCGATTCTAACAGGTGTGAGGTCTTACCTCATTGTAGTTTTGATTTGCATTTCTCTAATAATTAGTGATGTTGAGCAGCTTTTCATGTGCGTCTTGGCCATCTCTGTGTCTTCTTTGAAGAAACGTCTATTTAGATCTTCTGCCCATTTTTGTATTGGGTTGTTTGTTTTATTAATATTAAGCTGCATGAGCTGTTTATATATATTGGAGATTAAACCTTTGTCCATTGATTCTTTTGTGAAAGTTTTCGCCCATTCTGACGGTTGCCTTTTTCCATTCCCATTTTTTTAACAAAGAAAGAAAGAAAGCAAAAGAAGCAGAACACTAATGTGCGTGAAATATGCCTCTTGAAACTGTCGTTTGGAAATATGGACGTCTTTTGAATTTTTTGGTCGATATATGACCCCAGGATTTGTTTTCAGGGCAGGTGTCATTTACAGGCCTGTAATGATTTGGAATATCCACTGACCATTAGCGCTGGGATTAAAGCTGCTGTTGTGTGAAACGGCCACAAGGTGGCAGCAGTTCTCCCTTACCAAATCTGTTTACTAGGGCAGCAGAGCCTCAATGGAAGTGGCGTTCTAGATTGGAATGTAGAACGGAATGTGCCAGGAGAAAGCCCCTCAAGTTTGTCTCACTACTTCTTGTTCGTGTTTTTAATTTAATTTTTTATTTTTTATTACAGCAAGTTTGAGTACAACGTTTAGCTTGTTGTAGGTGTGCAAGAGGTGGTTCTTTTACACATATACATATGTCTGTTCTTCCTGGGATCCTTTTCCCATGTTCGTTATGACAGAATGTTGAGTAGTCTTCTCTTGGTACTCCGTAGGTCTTTGGTGATTATATACGTCTACTGTGTTTGTATATGTCTGTTAACCCCAATATCATAATGAATTCAATCCTCACACCTTTCCTTTGGTGAACCATAAGTTTGTTTAATGAATCTGTGATTGCCCTTCTCCGTGGAAATATCTGCCCTGGTATCAATTTATAGGTAACACCTATAAGTGATATGATATGATATGTGCCTTTCACTTTCTGACTTACTCCAAGTCACGTGATTACCTCTAGACTCATCTACGGTGCTGCAAATGGCATTGTGTGCTTTTTTTCCTTGGCTAATATTCTGTCTTAGCGAGGTCCATTTTCTGCAATGTGAATCCCTGAGGGCTGAGGATTAGCTGACCTGGGCAGCCTGACCCTGCCGGCAAGCCCTCCCCAGGTGTGCCTGGGTTGAGGTCAATATAAACAGCACTCCAGGCAGCAATAGCCCCTGCAGCTGTGCCTGACTCCATATTCTCTGCCCCGTCAGCAGTCTCGGGGCTGTGCTGCTGGGAGGGTGTGAGGGTCCACGGCTTTGTGGGTGGCCCGGTGTGAGTGGGGCTCTGCTGGACATTCTGCAGGAGTTGCCAGGCTTCCACCTGTAAAGAAGAGGATGTGTCACCCATAACTTCCACTGGAGTATCTCTCCGGGCTGAGGTGAGGAAGGAAAAAAAGGAGTGGGGGCCGGGACAGGAGGGGTATCTCAGGCAGGGCAATGGAAAGCTTCCAGAAGAGCGCCCGTGGCCAGGACCATCCTGGCTGACCTGCAGGCACCAAGGTGGCCTGAGTGCTGTCGCTGGTGTGGCTCCACGGCCCTTCCTCTAGGCTTTCAAGCCCTTGTACATATTCAGGTGTTTCACCTGGGAAGGGTGGGAACAGTTCAGCAGCAGCTGGCCTGGGGCTCAGCTCACGTTTACTCACAGAGGCCTCGGCACGGTCCCCGAGCTTTGCAATAAGGATGCTCCTTGCGTGGGCGGGCGGGGCTGCTGGCTCTATGGGAGATGATTCCCCACCTCTGACCAATTTCAGAATTGTTTACCACTGGAGCAAGTGCCTTGGTAGTGTTTTCCTCTGTATAACTGTTAGGATCAGTTTTTTTTTTTTTCTTTTTTGGTTCAAGTTAGATTTTATTCCTCTTTTATGTATTTATAGATATAAGCATGGAAATAATTCATTCTTATAAATACATCAGTGTGAATGGAAGAACTTTTTTTCTGTTTTATTTTTACATTTTATTTTTAAAAATTTTGAAATTTAATTTTATTTATTTTTTTATACACTAGGTTATTATTAGTTATCTATTTTATGCATAGACATGTATACAGGTCAATCCCAATCTCCCAACTCATCCCACCACCACCACCCCATGGCTTCCCCCACTTTGTGTCCATACGTTTTTTCTCTACCTCTGTGTCTCTATTTCTGCCCTGCAAACCAGTTCATCTGTAGCATTTTTCTAGGTTCCACATATAGGCATTAATATACAATATATGTTTTTCTCTTTCTGAATTACTTCACTCTGTATGACAGTCTCTAGATCCATCAACTTCTCTACAAATGACTCAGTTTCATTCATTTTTATGGCTGAGTAATATTCCATTTTATATATGTACCACATCTTTATCCATTCGTCTGTCTGTGGGCATTTAGGTTGCTTCCATTACCTGGCTATTGTAAATAGTGCTGCAATGAACATTGTGGTGAATGTGTCTCTGTGATTTATGGTTTTCTCTGGGTATATGCCCAGAAGTGGGATTGCTGGATCCTATGGTAATTCTCTTTTTAGTTTTTTAAAGGAACCTCCATACTGTTCTCCATAGTGACTGTATCAATTTACATTCCCCCCAATAGCGGAAGAGGGTTCCTTTTGTCCACACCCTCCCCAGAATTTGTTGTTTGTAGATTATCTGATGATGCCGATTCTAACAGGTGTGAGGTCCTACCTTATTGTAATTTTGATTTGCATTTCTCTAATAATTAGTGATGTTGAGCATCTTTTCATGTGCGTCTTGGCCATCTCTGTGTCTTCTTTGAAGAAACGTCTATTTAGATCTTCTGCCCATTTTTGTACTGGGTTGTTTGTTGTATTAATATTAAGCTGCATGAGCTGTATATATATATTGGAGATTAAACCTTTGTCCATTGATTAATTTGTGAACGTTTTCGCCCCTTCTGAGGGTTACCTTTTTCCATTCCCGTTTTTTTAACAAAGAAAGAAAGAAAGCAAAAGAATCAGAACACTAATGTGCGTGAAATATGCCTCTTGAAACTGTCGTTTTGAAATATGGACGTCTTTTGAATTTTTTGGTCGATATATGACCCCAGGATTTGTTTTCAGGGCAGGTGTCATTTACAGGCCTGTAATGATTTGGAATATCCACTGACCATTAGCGCTAGGATTAAAGCTGCTGTTGTGTGAAACGGCCACAAGGTGGCAGCAGTTCTCCCTTACCAAATCTGGTTACTAGGGCAGCAAAGCCTCAATGGAAGTCGTGTTCTAGATTGGAATGTAGAACAGAATGTACCAGGAGAAAGCCCCTCAAGTTTTTCTCACTAATTCTTGTTCGTGTTTTTAATTTAATTTTTTATTTTTTATTACAGCAAGTTTGAGTACAACGTTTAGCTTGTTGTAGGTGTGCAAGAGGTGGTTCTTTTACACATATACATATGTCTGTCCTTCCTGGGATCCTTTTCCCATGTTCGTTATGACAGAATGTTGAGTAGTCTTCTCTTGGTACTCCATAGGTCTTTGGTGATTATATACGTCTACTGTGTTTGTATATGTCTGTTAACCCCAATATCATAATGAATTCAATCCTCACACCTTTCCTTTGGTGAACCATAAGTTTGTTTAATGAATCTTTGATTGCCCTTCTCCGTGGAAATATCTGCCCTGGTATCAATTTATAGGTAACACCTATAAGTGATATGATATGATATGTGCCTTTCACTTTCTGACTTACTCCAAGTCACGTGATTACCTCTAGACTCATCTACGGTGCTGCAAATGGCATTGTGTGTTTTTTTTCCTTGGCTAATATTCTGTCTTAGCGAGGTCCATTTTATGCAATGTGATTCCCTGAGGGCTGAGGATTAGCTGACCTGGGCAGCCTGACCCTGCCGGCAAGCCCTCCCCAGGTGTGCCTGCGTTGAGGTCAACATAAACAGCACTCCAGGCAGCAATATGCCCTGCAGCTGTGCCTGACTCCATGTTCTCTGCCCCGTCAGCAGTCTCGGGGCTGTGCTGGTGGGAGGGTGTGAGGGTCCACGGCTTTGTGGGTGGCCCGGTGTGAGTGGGGCTCTGCTGGATTTTCTGCAGGAGTTGCCAGGCTGCCACCTGTAAAGAAGAGGATGTGTCACCCATAACTTCCACTGGAATATCTCTCCGGGCTGAGGTGAGGAAGTAAAAAAAAGGAGTGGGGGCCGGGACAGGAGGAGTATCTCAGGCAGGGCAATGGAAAGCTTCCAGAAGAGCGCCCGTGGCCAGGACCATCCTGGCTGACCTGCAGGCACCAAGGTGGCCTGCGTGCTGTCGCTGGTGTGGCTCCACGGCCCTTCCTCTAGGCTTTCAAGCCCTTGTACATATTCAGGTGTTTCACCTGGGAAGCGTGGGAACACTTCAGCAGCAGCTGGCCTGGGGCTCAGCTCACGTTTACTCACAGAGGCCTCGGCACGGTCCCCCAGCTTTGCAATAAGGACGCTCCTTGCGTGGGCGGGCGGGGCTGCTGGCTCTATGGGAGATGATTCCCCACCTCTGACCAATTTCAGAAGTGTTTACCACTGGAGCAAGTGCCTTGGTAGTGTTTTCCTCTGTATAACTGTTAGGATCAGTTTTTTTTTTTCTTTTTTGGTTCAAGTTAGATTTTATTCCTCTTTTATGTATTTATAGATAAAAGCATGGAAATAATTCATTCTTATAAATACATCAGTGGGAATGGAAGAACTTTTTTTCTGTTTTATTTTTACATTTTATTTTTAAAAATTTTGAAATTTAATTTTATATATTTTTTTATACACTAGGTTATTATTAGTTATCTATTTTATGCATATACATGTATACAGGTCAATCCCAATCTCCCAACTCATCCCACCACCAGCACCCCATGGCTTCCCCCACTTTGTGTCCATACGTTTGTTCTCTACCTCTGTGTCTCTATTTCTCCCCTGCAAACCAGTTCATCTATAGCATTTTTCTAGGTTCCACATATAGGCATTAATATACAATATATGTTTTTCTCTTTCTGACTTACTTCACTTGGTATGACAGTCTCTAGATCCATCAACTTCTCTACAAATGACTCAGTTTCATTCATTTTTATGGCTGAGTAATATTCCATTTTATATATGTACCACATCTTTATCCATTCGTCTGTCTGTGGGCATTTAGGTTGCTTCCATTACCTGGCTATTGTAAATAGTGCTGCAATGAACATTGTGGTGAATGTGTCTCTGTGATTTATGGTTTTCTCTGGGTATATGCCCAGAAGTGGGATTGCTGGATCCTATGGTAATTCTGTTTTTAGTTTTTTAAAGGAACCTCCATACTGTTCTCCATAGTGACTGTATCAATTTACATTCCCCCCAATAGCGGAAGAGGGTTCCTTTTGTCCACACCCTCCCCAGAATTTGTTGTTTGTAGATTATCTGATGATGCCGATTCTAACAGGTGTGAGGTCTTACCTTATTGTAGTTTTGATTTGCATTTCTCTAATAATTAGTGATGTTGAGCAGCTTTTCATGTGCGTCTTGGCCATCTCTGTGTCTTCTTTGAAGAAACGTCTATTTAGATCTTCTGCCCATTTTTGTATTGGGTTGTTTGTTGTATTAATATTAAGCTGCATGAGCTGTATATATATATTGGAGATTAAACCTTTGTCCATTGATTCGTTTGTGAACGTTTTCGCCCCTTCTGTGGGTTACCTTTTTCCATTCCCGTTTTTTTAACAAAGAAAGAAAGCAAGCAAAAGAATCAGAACACTAATGTGCGTGAAATATGCCTCTTGAAACTGTCGTTTTGAAATATGGACGTCTTTTGAATTTTTTGGTCGATATATGACCCCAGGATTTGTTTTCAGGGCAGGTGTCATTTACAGGCCTGTAATGATTTGGAATATCCACTGACCATTAGCGCTGGGATTAAAGCTGCTGTTGTGTGAAACGGCCACAAGGTGGCAGCAGTTCTCCCTTACCAAATCTGGTTACTAGGGCAGCAGAGCCTCAATGGAAGTCGCGTTCTAGATTGGAATTTAGAACGGAATGTGCCAGGAGAAAGCCCCTCAAGTTTTTCTCACTAATTCTTGTTCGTGTTTTTAATTTAATTTTTTATTTTTTAATACAGCAAGTTTGAGTACAACGTTTAGCTTGTTGTAGGTGTGCAAGAGGTGGTTCTTTTACACATATACATATGTCTGTTCTTCCTGGGATCCTTTTCCCATGTTCGTTATGACAGAATGTTGAGTAGTCTTCTCTTGGTACTCCGTAGGTCTTTGGTGATTATATACGTCTACTGTGTTTGTATATGTCTGTTAACCCCAATATCATAATGAATTCAATCCTCACACCTTTCCTTTGGTGAACCATAAGTTTGTTTAATGAATCTTTGATTGCCCTTCTCCGTGGAAATATCTGCCCTGGTATCAATTTATAGGTAACACCTATAAGTGATATGATATGATATGTGCCTTTCACTTTCTGACTTACTCCAAGTCACGTGATTACCTCTAGACTCATCTACGGTGCTGCAAATGGCATTGTGTGCTTCTTTTCCTTGGCGAATATTCTGTCTTAGCGAGGTCCATTTTCTGCAATGTGATTCCCTGAGGGCTGAGGATTAGCTGACCTGGGCAGCCTGACCCTGCCGGCAAGCCCTCCCCAGGTGTGCCTGGGTTGAGGTCAATATAAACAGCACTCCAGGCAGCAATAGCCCCTGCCGCTGTGCCTGACTCCATATTCTCTGCCCCGTCAGCAGTCTCGGGGCTGTGCTGCTGGGAGGGTGTGAGGGTCCACGGCTTTGTGGGTGGCCCGGTGTGAGTGGGGCTCTGCTGGACTTTCTGCAGGAGTTGCCAGGCTGCCACCTGTAAAGAAGAGGATGTGTCACCCATAACTTCCACTGGAATATCTCTCCGGGCTGAGGTGAGGAAGGAAAAAATGGAGTGGGGGCCGGGACAGGAGGGGTATCTCAGGCAGGGCAATGGAAAGCTTCCAGAAGAGCGCCTGTGGCCAGGACCATCCTGGCTGACCTGCAGGCACCAAGGTGGCCTGCGTGCTGTCACTGGTGTGGCTCCACGGCCCTTCCTCTAGGCTTTCAAGCCCTTGTACATATTCAGGTGTTTCACCTGGGAAGGGTGGGAACAGTTCAGCAGCAGCTGGCCTGGGGCTCAGCTCATGTTTACTCACAGAGGCCTCGGCACGGTCCCCCAGCTTTGCAATAAGGACGCTCCTTGCGTGGGCGGGCGGGGCTGCTGGCTCTATGGGAGATGATTCCCCACCTCTGACCAATTTCAGAATTGTTTACCACTGGAGCAAGTGCCTTGGTAGTGTTTTCCTCTGTATAACTGTTAGGTTCAGTTTTTTTTTTCTTTTTTGGTTCAAGTTAGATTTTATTCCTCTTTTATGTATTTATGGATATAAGCATGGAAATAATTCATTCTTATAAATACATCAGTGTGAATGGAAGAACATTTTTTCTGTTTTATTTTTACATTTTATTTTTAAAATTTTTGAAATTTAATTTTATTTATTTTTTTTATACAGTAGGTTATTATTAGTTATCTATTTTATGCATAGACATGTATACAGGTCAATCCCAATCTCCCAACTCATCCCACCACCACCACCCCATTGCTTCCCCCGCTTTGTGTCCATACGTTTGTTCTCTACCTCTGTGTCTCTATTTCTGCCCTGCAAACCAGTTCATCTGTAGCATTTTTCTACGTTCCACATATAGGCATTAATATACAATATTTGTTTTTCTCTTTCTGACTTACTTCACACTGTATGACAGTCTCTAGATCAATCAACTTCTCTACAAATGACCCAGGTTCATTCCTTTTTATGGCTGAGTAATATTCCATTTTATATATGTACCACATCTTTATCCATTCGTCTGTCTGTGGGCATTTAGGTTGCTTCCATTACCTGGCTATTGTAAATAGTGCTGCAATGAACATTGTGGTGAATGTGTCTTTGTGATTTATGGTTTTCTCTGGGTATATGCCCAGAAGTGGGATTGCTGGATCCTATGGTATTTCTCTTTTTAGTTTTTTAAAGGAACCTCCATACTGTTCTCCATAGTGACTGTATCAATTTACATTCCCACCAATAGCGGAAGAGGGTTCCTTTTGTCCACACCCTCCCCAGAATTTGTTGTTTGTAGATTATCTGATGATGCCGATTCTAACAGGTGTGAGGTCTTACCTCATTGTAGTTTTGATTTGCATTTCTCTAATAATTAGTGATGTTGAGTAGCTTTTCATGTGCGTCTTGGCCATCTCTGTGTCTTCTTTGAAGAAACGTCTATTTAGATCTTCTGCCCATTTTTGTATTGGGTTGTTTGTTGTATTAATATTAAGCTGCATGAGCTGTTTATATATATTGGAGATTAAAC
Organism: Mesoplodon bidens; assembly: GCF_964165515.1. Classification (NCBI taxonomy): domain Eukaryota; kingdom Metazoa; phylum Chordata; class Mammalia; order Artiodactyla; family Ziphiidae; genus Mesoplodon; species Mesoplodon bidens. The sequence continues at coordinate 143,448 of NW_027672665.1, read as the reverse complement.
CTTTGTCCATTGATTCGTTTGTGAAAGTTTTCGCCCATTCTGAGGGTTGCCTTTTTCCATTCCCGTTTTTTTAACAAAGAAAGAAAGAAATCAAAAGAAGCAGAACACTAATGTGCGTGAAATATGCCTCTTGAAACTGTCGTTTTGAAATATGGACGTCTTTTGAATTTTTTGGTCGATATATGACCCCAGGATTTGTTTTCACGGCAGGTGTCATTGACAGGCCTGTAATGATTTGGAATATCCACTGACCATTAGCGCTGGGATTAAAGCTGCTGTTGTGTGAAACGGCCAAAAGGTGGCAGCAGTTCTCCCTTACCAAATCTGGTTACTAGGGCAGCAGAGCCTCAATGGAAGTCGCGTTCTAGATTGGAATGTAGAACAGAATGTACCAGGAGAAAGCCCCTCAAGTTTTTCTCACTAATTCTTGTTCGTGTTTTTAATTTAATTTTTTATTTTTTATTACAGCAAGTTTGAGTACAACGTTTAGCTTGTTGTAGGTGTGCAAGAGGTGGTTCTTTTACACATATACATATGTCTGTTCTTCCTGGGATCCTTTTCCCATGTTCGTTATGACAGAATGTTGAGTAGTCTTCTCTTGGTACTCCGTAGGTCTTTGGTGATTATATACGTCTACTGTGTTTGTATATGTCTGTTAACCCCAATATCATAATGAATTCAATCCTCACACCTTTCCTTTGGTGAACCATAAGTTTGTTTAATGAATCTTTGATTGCCCTTCTCCGTGGAAATATCTGCCCTGGTATCAATTTATAGGTAACACCTATAAGTGATATGATATGATATGTGCCTTTCACTTTCTGACTTACTCCAAGTCACGTGATTACCTCTAGACTCATCTACGGTGCTGCAAATGACATTGTGTGCTTTTTTTCCTTGGCTAATATTCTGTCTTAGCGAGGTCCATTTTCTGCAATGTGATTCCCTGAGGGCTGAGGATTAGCTGACCTGGGCAGCCTGACCCTGCCGGCAAGCCCTCCCCAGGTGTGCCTGGGTTGAGGTCAATATAAACAGCACTCCAGGCAGCAATAGGCCCTGCCGCTGTGCCTGACTCCATATTCTCTGCCCCGTCAGCAGTCTCGGGGCTGTGCTGCTGGGAGGGTGTGAGGGTCCACGGCTTTGTGGGTGGCCCGGTGTGAGTGGGGCTCTGCTGGACTTTCTGCAGGAGTTGCCAGGCTGCCACCTGTAAAGAAGAGGATGTGTCACCCATAACTTCCACTGGAATATCTCTCCGGGCTGAGGTGAGGAAGGAAAAAAAGGAGTGGGGGCCGGGACAGGAGGGGTATCTCAGGCAGGGCAATGGAAAGCTTCCAGAAGAGCGCCCGTGGCCAGGACCATCCTGGCTGACCTGCAGGCACCAAGGTGGCCTGCGTGCTGTCGCTGGTGTGGCTCCACGGCCCTTCCTCTAGGCTTTCAAGCCCTTGTACATATTCAGGTGTTTCACCTGGGAAGCGTGGGAACACTTCAGCAGCAGCTGGCCTGGGGCTCAGCTCACGTTTACTCACAGAGGCCTCGGCACGGTCCCCCAGCTTTGCAATAAGGACGCTCCTTGCGTGGGCGGGCGGGGCTGCTGGCTCTATGGGAGATGATTCCCCACCTCTGACCAATTTCAGAAGTGTTTACCACTGGAGCAAGTGCCTTGGTAGTGTTTTCCTCTGTATAACTGTTAGGATCAGTTTTTTTTTTTTTCTTTTTTGGTTCAAGTTAGATTTTATTCCTCTTTTATGTATTTATAGATATAAGCATGGAAATAATTCATTCTTATAAATACATCAGTGTGAATGGAAGAACTTTTTTTCTGTTTTATTTTTACATTTTATTTTTAAAAATTTTGAAATTTAATTTTATATATTTTTTTATACACTAGGTTATTATTAGTTATCTATTTTATGCATAGACATGTATACAGGTCAATCCCAATCTCCCAACTCATCCCACCACCACCACCCCATGGCTACCCCCACTTTGTGTCCATACGTTTGTTCTCTACCTCTGTGTCTCTATTTCTGCCCTGCAAACCAGTTCATCTATAGCATTTTTCTAGGTTCCACATATAGGCATTAATATACAATATATGTTTTTCTCTTTCTGACTTACTTCACTCTGTATGACAGTCTCTAGATCCATCAACTTCTCTACAAATGACTCAGTTTCATTCATTTTTATGGCTGAGTAATATTCCATTTTATATATGTACCACATCTTTATCCATTCGTCTGTCTGTGGGCATTTAGGTTGCTTCCATTACCTGGCTATTGTAAATAGTGCTGCAATGAACATTGTGGTGAATGTGTCTCTGTGATTTATGGTTTTCTCTGGGTATATGCCCAGAAGTGGGATTGCTGGATCCTATGGTAATTCTCTTTTTAGTTTTTTAAAGGAACCTCCATACTGTTCTCCATAGTGACTGTATCAATTTACATTCCCACCAATAGCGGAAGAGGGTTCCTTTTGTCCACACCCTCCCCAGAATTTGTTGTTTGTAGATTATCTGATGATGCCGATTCTAACAGGTGTGAGGTCTTACCTCATTGTAGTTTTGATTTGCATTTCTCTAATAATTAGTGATGTTGAGTAGCTTTTCATGTGCGTCTTGGCCATCTCTGTGTCTTCTTTGAAGAAACGTCTATTTAGATCTTCTGCCCATTTTTGTATTGGGTTGTTTGTTTTATTAATATTAAGCTGCATGAGCTGTTTATATATATTGGAGATTAAACCTTTGTCCATTGATTCGTTTGTGAAAGTTTTCGCCCATTCTGAGGGATGCCTTTTTCCATTCCCGTTTTTTTAACAAAGAAAGAAAGAAATCAAAAGAAGCAGAACACTAATGTGCGTGAAATATGCCTCTTGAAACTGTCGTTTTGAAATATGGACGTCTTTTGAATTTTTTGGTCGATATATGACCCCAGGATTTGTTTTCAGGGCAGGTGTCATTTACAGGCCTGTAATGATTTGGAATATCCACTGACCATTAGCGCTGGGATTAAAGCTGCTGTTGTGTGAAACGGCCACAAGGTGGCAGCAGTTCTCCCTTACCAAATCTGGTTACTAGGGCAGCAGAGCCTCAATGGAAGTCGCGTTCTAGATTGGAATGTAGAACGGAATGTGCCAGGAGAAAGCCCCTCAAGTTTGTCTCACTACTTCTTGTTCGTGTTTTTAATTTAATTTTTTATTTTTTATTACAGCAAGTTTGAGTACAACGTTTAGCTTGTTGTAGGTGTGCAAGAGGTGGTTCTTTTACACATATATATATGTCTGTTCTTCCTGGGATCCTTTTCCCATGTACGTTATGACAGAATGTTGAGTAGTCTTCTCTTGGTACTCCGTAGGTCTTTGGTGATTATATATGTCTACTGTGTTTGTATATGTCTGTTTACCCCAATATCGTAATGAATTCAATCCTCACACCTTTCCTTTGGTGAACCATAAGTTTGTTTAATGAATCTGTGATTGCCCTTCTCCGTGGAAATATCTGCCCTGGTATCAATTTATAGGTAACACCTATAAGTGATATGATATGATATGTGCCTTTCACTTTCTGACTTACTCCAAGTCACGTGATTACCTCTAGACTCATCTACGGTGCTGCAAATGGCATTGTGTGCTTCTTTTCCTTGGCGAATATTCTGTCTTAGCGAGGTCCATTTTCTGCAATGTGATTCCCTGAGGGCTGAGGATTAGCTGACCTGGGCAGCCTGACCCTGCCGGCAAGCCCTCCCCAGGTGTGCCTGGGTTGAGGTCAATATAAACAGCACTCCAGGCAGCAATAGCCCCTGCCGCTGTGCCTGACTCCATATTCTCTGCCCCGTCAGCAGTCTCGGGGCTGTGCTGCTGGGAGGGTGTGAGGGTCCACGGCTTTGTTGGTGGCCCGGTGTGAGTGGGGCTCTGCTGGACTTTCTGCAGGAGTTGCCAGGCTGCCACCTGTAAAGAAGAGGATGTGTCACCCATAACTTCCACTGGAATATCTCTCCGGGCTGAGGTGAGGAAGGAAAAAAAGGAGTGGGGGCCGGGACAGGAGGGGTATCTCAGGCAGGGCAATGGAAAGCTTCCAGAAGAGCGCCTGTGGCCAGGACCATCCTGGCTGACCTGCAGGCACCAAGGTGGCCTGCGTGCTGTCACTGGTGTGGCTCCACGGCCCTTCCTCTAGGCTTTCAAGCCCTTGTACATATTCAGGTGTTTCACCTGGGAAGGGTGGGAACAGTTCAGCAGCAGCTGGCCTGGGGCTCAGCTCATGTTTACTCACAGAGGCCTCGGCACGGTCCCCCAGCTTTGCAATATGGACGCTCCTTGCGTGGGCGGGCGGGGCTGCTGGCTCTATGGGAGATGATTCCCCACCTCTGACCAATTTCAGAATTGTTTACCACTGGAGCAAGGGCCTTGGTAGTGTTTTCCTCTGTATAACTGTTAGGTTCAGTTTTTTTTTTCTTTTTTGGTTCAAGTTAGATTTTATTCCTCTTTTATGTATTTATGGATATAAGCATGGAAATAATTCATTCTTATAAATACATCAGTGTGAATGGAAGAACATTTTTTCTGTTTTATTTTTACATTTTATTTTTAAAATTTTTGAAATTTAATTTTATTTATTTTTTTTATACAGTAGGTTATTATTAGTTATCTATTTTATGCCTAGACATGTATACAGGTCAATCCCAATCTCCCAACTCATCCCACCACCACCACCCCATGGCTTCCCCCACTTTGTGTCCATACGTTTGTTCTCTGCCTCTGTGTGTCTATTTCTGCCCTGCAAACCAGTTCATCTGTAACATTTTTTCTAGGTTCCACATATAGGCATTAATATACAATATTTGTTTTTCTCTTTCTGACTTACCTCACTCTGTATGACAGTCTCTAGATCCATCAACTTCTCTACAAATGACCCAGTTTCATTCCTTTTTATGGCTGAGTAATATTCCATTTTATATATGTACCACATCTTTATCCATTCGTCTGTCTGTGGGCATTTAGGTTGCTTCCATTACCTGGCTATTGTAAATAGTGCTGCAATGAACATTGTGGTGAGTGTGTCTCTGTGATTTATGGTTTTCCCTGGGTAAATGCCCAGAAGTGGGATTGCTGGATCCTATGGTAATTCTCTTTTTAGTTTTTTAAAGGAACCTCCATACTGTTCTCCATAGTGACTGAATCAATTTACATTCCCACCAATAGCCGAAGAGGGTTCCTTTTGTCCACACCCTCCCCAGAATTTGTTGTTTGTAGATTATCTGATGATGCCGATTCTAACAGGTGTGAGGTCTTACCTCATTGTAGTTTTGATTTGCATTTCTCTAATAATTAGTGATGTTGAGCAGCTTTTCATGTGCGTCTTGGCCATCTCTGTGTCTACTTTGAAGAAACGTCCCTTTAGATCTTCTGCCCATTTTTGTATTGGGTTGTTTGTTTTATTAATATTAAGCTGCATGAGCTGTTTTTATATATTGGAGTTTAAACCTTTGTCCATTGATTCGTTTGTGAACGTTTTCGCCCATTCTGAGGGTTGCCTTTTTCCATTGCCGTTTTTTTAACAAAGAAAGAATGAAAGCAAAAGAAGCAGAACACTAATGTGCGTGAAATATGCCTCTTGAAACTGTCGTTTTGAAATATGGACGTCTTTTGAATTTTTTGGTTGATATATGACCCCAGGATTTGTTTTCTGGGCAGGTGTCATTTACAGGCCTGTAATGATTTGGAATATCCACTGACCATTAGCGCTGGGATTAAAGCTGCTGTTGTGTGAAACGGCCACAAGGTGGCAGCAGTTCTCCCTTACCAAATCTGGTTACTAGGGCAGCAGAGCCTCAATGGAAGTCGCGTTCTAGTTTGGAATGTAGAACGGAATGTGCCAGGAGAAAGCCCCTCAAGTTTGTCTCACTACTTCTTGTTCGTGTTTTTAATTTAATTTTTTATTTTTTATTACAGCAAGTTTGATTACAACGTTTAGCTTGTTGTAGGTGTGCAAGAGGTGGTTCTTTTACACATATACATATGTCTGTTCTTCCTGGGATCCTTTTCCCATGAACGTTATGACAGAATGTTGAGTAGTCTTCTCTTGGTACTCCGTAGGTCTTTGGTGATTATATACGTCTACTGTGTTTGTATATGTCTGTTAACACCAATATCGTAATGAATTCAATCCTCACACCTTTCCTTTGGTGAACCATAAGTTTGTTTAATGAATCTGTGATTGCCCTTCTCCGTGGAAATATCTGCCCTGGTATCAATTTATACGTAACACCTATAAGTGATATGATATGATATGTGTCTTTCACTTTCTGACTTACTCCAAGTCACGTGATTACCTCTAGACTCATCTACGGTGCTGCAAATGGCATTGTGTCCTTTTTTCCCTTGGCGAATATTCTGTCTTAGCGAGGTCCATTTTCTGCAATGTGATTCCCTGAGGGCTGAGGATTAGCTGACCTGGGCAGCCTGACCCTGCCGGCAAGCCCTCCACAGGTGTGCCTGGGTTGAGGCCAATATAAACAGCACTCCAGGCAGCAATAGCCCCTGCAGCTGTGCCTGACTCCATATTCTCTGCCCCGTCAGCAGTCTCGGGGCTGTGCTGGTGGGAGGGTGTGAGGGTCCACGGCTTTGTGGCGGCCCGGTGTGAGTGGGGCTCTGCTGGACTTTCTGCAGGAGTTGCCAGGCTGCCACCTCTAAAGAAGACGATGTGTCACCCATAACTTCCACTGGAATATCTCTCCGGGCTGAGGTGAGGAAGGAAAAAAAGGAGTGGGGGCCGGGACAGGAGGGGTATCTCAGGCAGGGCAATGGAAAGCTTCCAGAAGAGCGCCCGTGGCCTGGACCATCCTGGCTGACCTGCAGGCACCAAGTTGGCCTCCGTGCTGTCGCTGGTGTGGCTCCACGGCCCTTCCTCTAGGCTTTCAAGCCCTTGTACATATTCAGGTGTTTCACCTGGGAAGGGTGGGAACAGTTCAGCAGCAGCTGGCCTGGGGCTCAGCTCACGTTTACTCACAGAGGCCTCGGCACGGTCCCCCAGCATTGCAATAAGGACGCTCCTTGCGTGGGTGGGCGGGGCTGCTGGCTGTATGGGGGATGATTCCCCACCTCTGACCAATTTCAGAATTGTTTAGCACTGGAGCAAGTGCCTTGGTTGTGTTTCCCTCTGTATAACTGTTAGGTTCAGCTTTTTTTTTTCTTTTTTGGTTCAAGTTAGATTTTATTCCTCTTTTATGTATTTATGGATATAAGCATGGAAATAATTCATTCTTATAAATACATCAGTGTGAATGGAAGAACCTTTTTTCTGTTTTATTTTTACATTTTATTTTTAAAAATTTTGAAATTTAATTTAATTTATTTTTTATACAGTAGGTTATTATTAGTTATCTATTTTATGCATAGACATGTATACAGGTGAATCACAATCTCCCAACTCATCCCACCACCACCAACCCATGGCTTCCCCAACTTTGTGTCCATACGTTTGTTCTCTACATCTGTGTCTCTATTTCTGCCCTGAAAACCAGTTCATCTGTACCATTTTTCTAGGTTCCACATATAGGCATTAATATACAATATTTGTTTTTCTCTTTCTGACTTACTTCACTCTGTATGACAGTCTCTAGATCCATCAAATTCTCTACAAATGACCCAGTTTCATTCCTTTTTATGGCTGAGTAATATTCCATTTTATATATGTACCACATCTTTATCCATTCGTCTGTCTGTGGCCATTTAGGTTGCTTCCATTACCTGGCTATTGTAAATAGTGCTGCAATGAACACTGTGGTGAATGTGTCTCTGTGATTTATGGTTTTCCCTGGGTAAATGCCCAGAAGTGGGATTGCTGGATGCTATGGTAATTCTCTTTTTAGTTTTTTAAAGGAACCTCCATACTGTTCTCCATAGAGACTGTATCAATTTACATTCCCACCAATAGCGGAAGAGGGTTCCTTTTGTCCACACCCTCCCCAGAATTTCTTGTTTGTAGATTATCTGATGATGCCGATTCTAACAGGTGTGAGGTCTTACCTCATTTTAGTTTTGATTTGCATTTCTCTAATAATTAGTGATGTTGAGCAGCTTTTCATGTGCGTCTTGGCCATCTCTGTGTCTTCTTTGAAGAAACGTCTATTTAGATCTTCTGCCCATTTTTGTATTGGGTTGTTTGTTTTATTAATATTAAGCTGCATGTGCTGTTTATATATATTGGAGATTAAACCTTTGTCCATTGATTCGTTTGTGAACGTTTTCACCCATTCTGAGGGTTGCCTTTTACCATTCCCGTTTTTTTAACAAAGAAAGAAAGAAAGCTAAAGAAGCAGAACACTAATGTGCGTGAAATATGCCTCTTGAAACTGTCGTTTTGAAATATGGACGTCTTTTGAATTTTTTCGTCGATATATGACCCCAGGATTTGTTTTCAGGGCAGGTGTCATTTACAGGCCTGTAATGATTTGGAATATCCACTGACCATTAGCGCTGGGATTAAAGCTGCTGTTGTGTGAAACGGCCACAAGGTGGCAGCAGTTCTCCCTTACCAAATCTGGTTACTAGGGCAGCAGAGCCTCAATGGAAGTCGCGTTCTAGATTGGAATGTAGAACGGAATGTGCCAGGAGAAAGCCCCTCAAGTTTGTCTCACTACTTCTTGTTCGTGTTTTTAATTTAATTTTTTATTTTTTATTACAGCAAGTTTGAGTACAACGTTTAGCTTGTTGTAGGTGTGCAAGAGGTGGTTCTTTTACACATATACATATGTCTGTTCTTCCTGGGATCCTTTTCCCATGTACGTTATGACAGAATGTTGAGTAGTCTTCTCTTGGTACTCCGTATGTCTTTGGTGATTATATACGTCTACTGTGTTTGTATATGTCTGTTAACCCCAATATCGTAATGAATTCAATGCTCACACCTTTCCTTTGGTGAACCATAAGTTTGTTTAATGAATCTGTGATTACCCTTCTCCGTGGAAATATCTGCCCTGGTATCAATTTATAGGTAACCCCTATAAGTGATATGATATGATATATGTCTTTTACTTTCTGACTTACTCCAAGTCACGTGATTACCTCTAGACTCATCTACGGTGCTGCAAATGGCATTGTGTCCGTTTTTTCCTTGGCGAATATTCTGTCTTAGCGAGGTCCATTTTCTGCAATGTGATTCCCTGAGGGCTGAGGATTAGCTGACATGGGCAGCCTGACCCTGCCGGCAAGCCCTCCCCAGGTGTGCCTGGGTTGAGGTCAATATAAACAGCATTCCAGGCAGCAATAGCCCCTGCAGTTGTGCCTGACTCCATATTCTCTGCCCCGTCAGCAGTCTCGGGGCTGTGCTGGTGGGAGGGTGTGAGGGTCCACGGCTTTGTGGGCGGCCCGGTGTGAGTGGGGCTCTGCTGGACTTTCTGCAGGAGTTGCCAGGCTGCCACCTGTAAAGAAGAGGATGTGTCACCCATAATTTCCACTGGAATATCTCTCCGGGCTGAGGCGAGTCAGGAAAAAAGGAGTGGTGGCCGGGACAGGAGGGGTATCTCAGGCAGGGCAATGGAAAGCTTCCACAAGAGTGCCCGTGGCCAGGACCATCCTGGCTGACCTGCAGGCACCAACTTGGCCTGCGTGCTGTCGCTGGTGTGGCTCCACGGCCCTTCCTCTAGGCTTTCAAGCCCTTGTACATATTCAGGTGTTTCACCTGGGAAGGGTGGGAACAGTTCAGCAGCAGCTGGCCTGGGGCTCAGCTCACGTTTACTCACAGAGGCCTCGGCACGGTCCCACAGTTTTGCAATAAGGACGCTCCTTGCGTGGGCGGGCGGGGCTGCTGGCTGTATGGGGGATGATTCCCCACCTCTGACCAATTTCAGAATTGTTTAGCACTGGAGCAAGTGCCTTGGTTGTGTTTCCCTCTGTATAACTGTTAGGTTCAGCTTTTTTTTTTCTTTTTTGGTTCAAGTTAGATTTTCATCCTCTTTTATGTATTTGTGGATATAAGCATGGAAATAATTCATTCTTATAAATACATCAGTGTGAATGGAAGAACCTTTTTTCTGTTTTATTTTTACATTTTATTTTTAAAAATTTTGAAATTTAATTTAATTTATTTTTTATACAGTAGGTTATTATTAGTTATCTATTTTATGCATAGACATGTATACAGGTGAATCACAATCTCCCAACTCATCCCACCACCACCAACCCATGGCTTCCCCAACTTTGTGTCCATACGTTTGTTCTCTACATCTGTGTCTCTATTTCTGCCCTGAAAACCAGTACATCTGTACCATTTTTCTAGGTTCCACATATAGGCATTAATATACAATATTTGTTTTTCTCTTTCTGACTTACTTCACTCTGTATGACAGTCTCTAGATCCATCAAATTCTCTACAAATGACCCAGTTTCATTCCTTTTTATGACTGAGTAATATTCCATTTTATATATGTACCACATCTTTATCCATTCGTCTGTCTGTGGGCATTTAGGTTGCTTCCATTACCTGGCTATTGTAAATAGTGCTGCAATGAATATTGTGGTGAATGTGTCTCTGTGATTTCTGGTTTTCCCTGGGTAAATGCCCAGAAGTGGGATTGCTGGATCCTATGGTAATTCTTTTTTTAGTTTTTTAAAGGAACCTCCATACTGTTCTCCATAGTGACTGTATCAATTTACATTCCCACCAATAGCGGAAGAGGGTTCCTTTTGTCCACACCCTCTCCAGAATTTGTTGTTTGTAGATTATCTGATGATGCCGATTCTAACAGGTGTGAGGTCTTACCTCATTTTAGTTTTGATTTGCATTTCTCTAATAATTAGTGATGTTGAGCAGCTTTTCATGTGCGTCTTGGCCATCTCTGTGTCTTCTTTGAAGAAACGTCTATTTAGATCTTCTGCCCATTTTTGTATTGGGTTGTTTGTTTTATTAATATTAAGCTGCATGTGCTGTTTATATATATAGGAGATTAAACCTTTGTCCATTGATTCCTTTGTGAACGTTTTCGCCCATTCTGAGGGTTGCCTTTTACCATTCCCGTATATTTAACAAAGAAAGAAAGAAAGCTAAAGAAGCAGAACACTAATGTGCGTGAAATATGCCTCTTGAAACTGTCGTTTTGAAATATGGACGTCTTTTGAATTTTTTGGTCGATATATGACCCCAGGATTTGTTTTCAGGGCAGGTGTCATTTACAGGCCTGTAATGATTTGGAATATCCACTGACCATTAGCGCTGGGATTAAAGCTGCTGTTGTGTGAAACGGCCACAAGGTGGCAGCAGTTCTCCCTTACCAAATCTGGTTACTAGGGCAGCAGAGCCTCAATGGAAGTCGCGTTCTAGATTGGAATGTAGAACGGAATGTGCCAGGAGAAAGCCCCTCAAGTTTGTCTCACTACTTCTTGTTCGTGTTTTTAATTTAATTTTTTATTTTTTATTACAGCAAGTTTGAGTACAACGTTTAGCTTGTTGTAGGTGTGCAAGAGGTGGTTCTTTTACACATATACATATGTCTGTTCTTCCTGGGATCCTTTTCCCATGTACGTTATGACAGAATGTTGAGTAGTCTTCTCTTGGTACTCCGTAGGTCTTTGGTGATTATATACGTCTACTGTGTTTGTATATGTCTGTTAACCCCAATATCGTAATGAATTCAATGCTCACACCTTTCCTTTGGTGAACCATAAGTTTGTTTAATGAATCTGTGATTACCCTTCTCCGTGGAAATATCTGCCTTGGTATCAATTTATAGGTAACACCTATAAGTGATATGATATGATATGTGTCTTTCACTTTCTGACTTACTCCAAGTCACGTGATTACCTCTAGACTCATCTACGGTGCTGCAAATGGCATTGTGTCCATTTTTTCCTTGGCGAATATTCTGTCTTAGCGAGGTCCATTTTCTGCAATGTGATTCCCTGAGGGCTGAGGATTAGCTGACCTGGGCAGCCTGACCCTGCCGTCAAGGCCTCCCCAGGTGTGCCTGGGTTGTGGTCAATATAAACAGCACTCCAGGCAGCAATAGCCCCTGCAGCTGTGCCTGACTCCATATTCTCTGCCCCGTCAGCAGTCTCGGGGCTGTGCTGGTGGGAGGGTGTGATGGTCCACGGCTTTGTGGGCGGCCCGGTGTGAGTGGAGCTCTGCTGGACTTTCTGCAGGAGTTGCCAGGCTTCCACCTGAAAAGAAGAGGATTTGTCATCCATAACTTCCACTGGAATATCTCTCCGGGCTGAGGTGAGGAAGGAAAAAAAGGAGTGGGGGCCGGGACAGGAGGGGTATCTCAGGCAGGGCAATGGAAAGCTTCCAGAAGAGCTCCCGTGGCCAGGACCATCCTGGCTGACCTGCAGGCACCAAGTTGGCCTGCGTGCTGTCGCTGGTGTGGCTCCACGGCCCTTCCTCCAGGCTTTCAAGCCCTTGTACATATTCAGGTGTTTCACGTGGGAAGGGTGGGAACAGTTCAGCAGCAGCTGGCCTGGGGCTCAGCTCACGTTTACTCACAGAGGCCTCAGCACGGTCCCACAGCTTTGCAATAAGGACGCTCCTTGCGTGGGCTGGTGGGGCTGCTGGCTGTATGGGGGATGATTCCCCACCTCTGACCAATTTCAGAATTGTTTACCACTGGAGCAAGTTCCTTGGTTGTGTTTCCCTCTGTATAAGTGTTAGGTTCAGCTTTTTTTTTTCTTTTTTGGTTCAAGTTAGATTTTATTCCTCTTTTATGTATTTATGGATATAAGCATGGAAATAATTCATTCTTATAAATACATCAATGTGAATGGAAGGACTTTTATTCTGTTTTATTTTAACATTTTATTTTTTTAAATTTAGAAATTTAATTTTAGTTATTTTTTTATACAGTAGGTTATTATTAGTTATCTATTTTATGCCTAGACATGTATACAGGTCAATCAAAATCTCCCAACTCATCCCACCACCAACACCCCATGGCTTCGCCCACTTTGTGTCCATACGTTTGTTCTCTGCCTCTGTGTGTCTATTTCTGCCCTGCAAACCAGTTCATCTGTAACATTTTTTCTAGGTTCCACATATAGGCATTAATATACAATATTTGTTTTTCTCTTTCTGACTTACCTCACTCTGTATGACAGTCTCTAGATCCATCAACTTCTCTACAAATGACCCAGTTTCATTCCTTTTTATGGCTGAGTAATATTCCATTTTATATATGTACCACATCTTTATCCATTCGTCTGTCTGTGGCCATTTAGGTTGCTTCCATTACCTGGCTATTGTAAATAGTGCTGCAATGAACATTGTGGTGAATGTGTCTCTGTGATTTATGGTTTTCCCTGGGTAAATGCCCAGAAGTGGGATTGCTGGATCCTATGGTAATTCTCTTTTTAGTTTTTTAAAGGAACCTCCATACTGTTCTCCATAGTGACTGAATCAATTTACATTCCCACCAGTAGCGGAAGAGGGTTCCTTTTGTCCACACCCTCCCCAGAATTTGTTGTTTGTAGATTATCTGATGATGCCGATTCTAACAGGTGTGAGGTCTTACCTCATTGTAGTTTTGATTTGCATTTCTCTAATAATTAGTGATGTTGAGCAGCTTTTCATGTGCGTCTTGGCCATCTCTGTGTCTTCTTTGAAGAAACGTCCATTTAGATCTTCTGCCCATTTTTGTATTGGGTTGTTTGTTTTATTAATATTAAGCTGCATGAGCTGTTTTTATATATTGGAGTTTAAACCTTTGTCCATTGATTCGTTTGTGAACGTTTTCGCCCATTCTGAGGGTTGCCTTTTTCCATTGCCGTTTTTTTAACAAAGAAAGAAAGAAAGCAAAAGAAGCAGAACACTAATGTGCGTGAAATATGCCTCTTGAAACTGTCGTTTTGAAATATGGACGTCTTTTGAATTTTTTGGTCGATATATGACCCCAGGATTTGTTTTCTGGGCAGGTGTCATTTACAGGCCTGTAATGATTTGGAATATCCACTGACCATTAGCGCTGGGATTAAAGCTGCTGTTGTGTGAAACGGCCACAAGGTGGCAGCAGTTCTCCCTTACCAAATCTGGTTACTAGGGCAGCAGAGCCTCAATGGAAGTCGCATTCTAGTTTGGAATGTAGAACGGAATGTGCCAGGAGAAAGCCCCTCAAGTTTGTTTCACTACTTCTTGTTCGTGTTTTTAATTTAATTTTTTAATTTTTATTACAGCAAGTTTGAGTACAACGTTTAGCTTGTTGTAGGTGTGCAAGAGGTGGTTCTTTTACACATATACATATGTCTGTTCTTCCTGGGATCCTTTTCCCATGAACGTTATGACAGAATGTTGAGTAGTCTTCTCTTGGTACTCCGTAGGTCTTTGGTGATTATATACGTCTACTGTGTTTGTATATGTCTGTTAACAACAATATCGTAATGAATTCAATGCTCACACCTTTCCTTTGGTGAACCATAAGTTTGTTTAATGAATCTGTGATTGCCCTTCTCCGTGGAAATATCTGCCCTGGTATCAATTTATACGTAACACCTATAAGTGATATGATATGATATGTGTCTTTCACTTTCTGACTTACTCCAAGTCACGTGATTACCTCTAGACTCATCTACGGTGCTGCAAATGGCATTGTGTCCTTTTTTCCCTTGGCGAATATTCTGTCTTAGCGAGGTCCATTTTCTGCAATGTGATTCCCTGAGGGCTGAGGATTAGCTGACCTGGGCAGCCTGACCCTGCCGGCAAGCCCTCCCCAGGTGTGCCTGGGTTGAGGCCAATATAAACAGCACTCCAGGCAGCAATAGCCCCTGCAGCTGTGCCTGACTCCATATTCTCTGCCCCGTCAGCAGTCTCGGGGCTGTGCTGCTGGGAGGGTGTGAGGGTCCACGGCTTTGTGGGCGGCCCGGTGTGAGTGGGGCTCTGCTGGACTTTCTGCAGGAGTTGCCAGGCTGCCACCTCTAAAGAAGACGATGTGTCACCCATAACTTCCACTGGAATATCTCTCCGGGCTGAGGTGAGGAAGGAAAAAAGGGAGTGGTGGCCGGGACAGGAGGGGTATCTCAGGCAGGGCAATGGAAAGCTTCCAGAAGAGCGCCCGTGGCCTGGACCATCCTGGCTGACCTGCAGGCACCATGTTGGCCTGCGTGCTGTCGCTGGTGTGGCTCCACGGCCCTTCGTCTAGGCTTTCAAGCCCTTGTACATATTCAGGTGTTTCACCTGGGAAGGGTGGGAACAGTTCAGCAGCAGCTGGCCTGGGGCTCAGCTCACGTTTACTCACAGAGGCCTCGGCACGGTCCCCCAGCTTTGCAATAAGGACGCTCCTTGCGTGGGCGGGCGGGGCTGCTGGCTGTATGGGGGATGATTCCCCACCTCTGACCAATTTCAGAATTGTTTAGCACTGGAGCAAGTGCCTTGGTTGTGTTTCCCTCTGTATAACTGTTAGGTTCAGCTATTTTTTTTTTTTGGTTCAAGTTAGATTTTATTCCTCTTTTATGTATTTATGGATATAAGCATGGAAATAATTCATTCTTATAAATACATCAGTGTGAATGGAAGAAACTTTTTTCTGTTTTATTTTTACATTTTATTTTTAAAAATTTTGAAATTTAATTTAATTTATTTTTTATACAGTATGTTATTATTAGTTATCTATTTTATGCATAGACATGTATACAGGTGAATCACAATCTCCCAACTCATCCCACCACCACCAACCCATGGCTTCCCCAACTGTGTGTCCATACGTTTGTTCTCTACATCTGTGTCTCTATTTCTGCCCTGAAAACCAGTTCATCTGTACCATTTTTCTAGGTTCCACATATAGGCATTAATATACAATATTTGTTTTTCTCTTTCTGACTTACTTCACTCTGTATGACAGTCTCTAGATCCATCAAATTCTCTACAAATGACCCAGTTTCATTCCTTTTTATGGCTGAGTAATATTCCATTTTATATATGTACCACATCTTTATCCATTCGTCTGTCTGTGGCCATTTAGGTTGCTTCCATTACCTGGCTATTGTAAATAGTGCTGCAATGAACATTGTGGTGAATGTGTCTCTGTGATTTATGGTTTTCCCTGGGTAAATGCCCAGAAGTGGGATTGCTGGATCCTATGGTAATTCTTTTTTTAGTTTTTTAAAGGAACCTCCATACTGTTCTCCATAGTGACTGTATCAATTTACATTCCCACCAATAGCGGAAGAGGGTTCCTTTTGTCCACACCCTCTCAAGAATTTGTTGTTTGTAGATTATCTGATGATGCCGATTCTAACAGGTGTGAGGTCTTACCTCATTTTAGTTTTGATTTGCATTTCTCTAATAATTAGTGATGTTGAGCAGCTTTTCATGTGCGTCTTGGCCATCTCTGTGTCTTCTTTGAAGAAACGTCTATTTAGATCTTCTGCCCATTTTTGTATTGGGTTGTTTGTTTTATTAATATTAAGCTGCATGTGCTGTTTATATATATTGGAGATTAAACCTTTGTCCATTGATTCGTTTGTGAACGTTTTCGCCCATTCTGAGGGTTGCCTTTTACCATTCCCGTATATTTAACAAAGAAAGAAAGAAAGCTAAAGAAGCAGAACACTAATGTGCGTGAAATATGCCTCTTGAAACTGTCGTTTTGAAATATGGACGTCTTTTGAATTTTTTGGTCGATATATGACCCCAGGATTTGTTTTCAGGGCAGGTGTCATTTACAGGCCTGTAATGATTTGGAATATCCACTGACCATTAGCGCTGGGATTAAAGCTGCTGTTGTGTGAAACGGCCACAAGGTGGCAGCAGTTCTCCCTTACCAAATCTGGTTACTAGGGCAGCAGAGCCTCAATGGAAGTCGCGTTCTAGATTGGAATGTAGAACGGAATGTGCCAGGAGAAAGCCCCTCAAGTTTGTCTCACTACTTCTTGTTCGTGTTTTTAATTTAATTTTTTATTTTTTATTACAGCAAGTTTGAGTACAACGTTTAGCTTGTTGTAGGTGTGCAAGAGGTGGTTCTTTTACACATATACATATGTCTGTTCTTCCTGGGATCCTTTTCCCATGTACGTTATGACAGAATGTTGAGTAGTCTTCTCTTGGTACTCCGTAGGTCTTTGGTGATTATATACGTCTACTGTGTTTGTATATGTCTGTTAACCCCAATATCGTAATGAATTCAATGCTCACACCTTTCCTTTGGTGAACCATAAGTTTGTTTAATGAATCTGTGATTACCCTTCTCCGTGGAAATATCTGCCCTGGTATCAATTTATAGGTAACACCTATAAGTGATATGATATGATATGTGTCTTTCACTTTCTGACTTACTCCAAGTCACGTGATTACCTCTAGACTCATCTACGGTGCTGCAAATGGCATTGTGTCCATTTTTTCCTTGGCGAATATTCTGTCTTAGCGAGGTCCATTTTCTGCAATGTGATTCCCTGAGGGCTGAGGATTAGCTGACCTGGGCAGCCTGACCCTGCCGTCAAGGCCTCCCCAGGTGTGCCTGGGTTGTGGTCAATATAAACAGCACTCCAGGCAGCAATAGCCCCTGCAGCTGTGCCTGACTCCATATTCTCTGCCCTGTCAGCAGTCTCGGGGCTGTGCTGGTGGGAGGGTGTGATGGTCCACGGCTTTGTGGGCGGCCCGGTGTGAGTGGAGCTCTGCTGGACTTTCTGCAGGAGTTGCCAGGCTTCCACCTGAAAAGAAGAGGATTTGTCATCCATAACTTCCACTGGAATATCTCTCCGGGCTGAGGTGAGGAAGGAAAAAAAGGAGTGGGGGCCGGGACAGGAGGGGTATCTCAGGCAGGGCAATGGAAAGCTTCCAGAAGAGCGCCCGTGGCCAGGACCATCCTGGCTGACCTGCAGGCACCAAGTTGGCCTGCGTGCTGTCGCTGGTGTGGCTCCACGGCCCTTCCTCTAGGCTTTCAAGCCCTTGTACATATTCAGGTGTTTCACGTGGGAAGGGTGGGAACAGTTCAGCAGCAGCTGGCCTGGGGCTCAGCTCACGTTTACTCACAGAGGCCTCAGCACGGTCCCACAGCTTTGCAATAAGGACGCTCCTTGCGTGGGCTGGTGGGGCTGCTGGCTGTATGGGGGATGATTCCCCACCTCTGACCAATTTCAGAATTGTTTACCACTGGAGCAAGTTCCTTGGTTGTGTTTCCCTCTGTATAAGTGTTAGGTTCAGCTTTTTTTTTTCTTTTTTGGTTCAAGTTAGATTTTATTCCTCTTTTATGTATTTATGGATATAAGCATGGAAATAATTCATTCTTATAAATACATCAATGTGAATGGAAGGACTTTTTTTCTGTTTTATTTTAACATTTTATTTTTTAAAATTTAGAAATTTAATTTTAGTTATTTTTTTATACAGTAGGTTATTATTAGTTATCTATTTTATGCCTAGACATGTATACAGGTCAATCAAAATCTCCCAACTCATCCCACCACCACCACCCCATGGCTTCGCCCACTTTGTGTCCATACGTTTGTTCTCTGCCTCTGTGTGTCTATTTCTGCCCTGCAAACCAGTTCATCTGTAACATTTTTTCTAGGTTCCACATATAGGCATTAATATACAATATTTGTTTTTCTCTTTCTGACTTACCTCACTCTGTATGACAGTCTCTAGATCCATCAACTTCTCTACAAATGACCCAGTTTCATTCCTTTTTATGGCTGAGTAATATTCCATTTTATATATGTACCACATCTTTATCCATTCGTCTGTCTGTGGCCATTTAGGTTGCTTCCATTACCTGGCTATTGTAAATAGTGCTGCAATGAACATTGTGGTGAATGTGTCTCTGTGATTTATGGTTTTCCCTGGGTAAATGCCCAGAAGTGGGATTGCTGGATCCTATGGTAATTCTCTTTTTAGTTTTTTAAAGGAACCTCCATACTGTTCTCCATAGTGACTGAATCAATTTACATTCCCACCAGTAGCGAAAGAGGGTTCCTTTTGTCCACACCCTCCCCAGAATTTGTTGTTTGTAGATTATCTGATGATGCCGATTCTAACAGGTGTGAGGTCTTACCTCATTGTAGTTTTGATTTGCATTTCTCTAATAATTAGTGATGTTGAGCAGCTTTTCATGTGCGTCTTGGCCATCTCTGTGTCTTCTTTGAAGAAACGTCCATTTAGATCTTCTGCCCATTTTTGTATTGGGTTGTTTGTTTTATTAATATTAAGCTGCATGAGCTGTTTTTATATATTGGAGTTTAAACCTTTGTCCATTGATTCGTTTGTGAACGTTTTCGCCCATTCTGAGGGTTGCCTTTTTCCATTGCCGTTTTTTTAACAAAGAAAGAAAGAAAGCAAAAGAAGCAGAACACTAATGTGCGTGAAATATGCCTCTTGAAACTGTCGTTTTGAAATATGGACGTCTTTTGAATTTTTTGGTCGATATATGACCCCAGGATTTGTTTTCTGGGCAGGTGTCATTTACAGGCCTGTAATGATTTGGAATATCCACTGACCATTAGCGCTGGGATTAAAGCTGCTGTTGTGTGAAACGGCCACAAGGTGGCAGCAGTTCTCCCTTACCAAATCTGGTTACTAGGGCAGCAGAGCCTCAATGGAAGTCGCATTCTAGTTTGGAATGTAGAACGGAATGTGCCAGGAGAAAGCCCCTCAAGTTTGTTTCACTACTTCTTGTTCGTGTTTTTAATTTAATTTTTTAATTTTTATTACAGCAAGTTTGAGTACAACGTTTAGCTTGTTGTAGGTGTGCAAGAGGTGGTTCTTTTACACATATACATATGTCTGTTCTTCCTGGGATCCTTTTCCCATGAACGTTATGACAGAATGTTGAGTAGTCTTCTCTTGGTACTCCGTAGGTCTTTGGTGATTATATACGTCTACTGTGTTTGTATATGTCTGTTAACAACAATATCGTAATGAATTCAATGCTCACACCTTTCCTTTGGTGAACCATAAGTTTGTTTAATGAATCTGTGATTGCCCTTCTCCGTGGAAATATCTGCCCTGGTATCAATTTATACGTAACACCTATAAGTGATATGATATGATATGTGTCTTTCACTTTCTGACTTACTCCAAGTCACGTGATTACCTCTAGACTCATCTACGGTGCTGCAAATGGCATTGTGTCCTTTTTTTCCTTGGCGAATATTCTGTCTTAGCGAGGTCCATTTTCTGCAATGTGATTCCCTGAGGGCTGAGGATTAGCTGACCTGGGCAGCCTGACCCTGCCGGCAAGCCCTCCCCAGGTGTGCCTGGGTTGAGGCCAATATAAACAGCACTCCAGGCAGCAATAGCCCCTGCAGCTGTGCCTGACTCCATATTCTCTGCCCCGTCAGCAGTCTCGGGGCTGTGCTGCTGGGAGGGTGTGAGGGTCCACGGCTTTGTGGGCGGCCCGGTGTGAGTGGGGCTCTGCTGGACTTTCTGCAGGAGTTGACAGGCTGCCACCTCTAAAGAAGACGATGTGTCACCCATAACTTCCACTGGAATATCTCTCCGGGCTGAGGTGAGGAAGGAAAAAAAGGAGTGGGGGCCGGGACAGGAGGGGTATCTCAGGCAGGGCAATGGAAAGCTTCCAGAAGAGCGCCCGTGGCCTGGACCATCCTGGCTGACCTGCAGGCACCAAGTTGGCCTGCGTGCTGTCGCTGTTGTGGCTCCACGGCCCTTCCTCTAGGCTTTCAAGCCCTTGTACATATTCAGGTGTTTCACCTGGGAAGGGTGGGAACAGTTCAGCAGCAGCTGGCCTGGGGCTCAGCTCACGTTTACTCACAGAGGCCTCGGCACGGTCCCCCAGGTTTGCAATAAGGACGCTCCTTGCGTGGGCGGGCGGGGCTGCTGGCTGTATGGGGGATGATTCCCCACCTCTGACCAATTTCAGAATTGTTTAGCACTGGAGCAAGTGCCTTGGTTGTGTTTCCCTCTGTATAACTGTTAGGTTCAGCTTTTTTTTTTCTTTTTTGGTTCAAGTTAGATTTTAATCCTCTTTTATGTATTTGTGGATATAAGCATGGAAATAATTCATTCTTATAAATACATCAGTGTGAATGGAAGAACCTTTTTTCTGTTTTATTTTTACATTTTATTTTTAAAAATTTTGAAATTTAATTTAATTTATTTTTTATACAGTAGGTTATTATTAGTTATCTATTTTATGCATAGACATGTATACAGGTGAATCACAATCTCCCAACTCATCCCACCACCACCAACCCATGGCTTCCCCAACTTTGTGTCCATACGTTTGTTCTCTACATCTGTGTCTCTATTTCTGCCCTGAAAACCAGTTCATCTATACCATTTTTCTAGGTTCCACATATAGGCATTAATATACAATATTTGTTTTTCTCTTTCTGACTTACTTCACTCTGTATGACAGTCTCTAGATCCATCAAATTCTCTACAAATGACCCAGTTTCATTCCTTTTTGTGACTGAGTAATATTCCATTTTATATATGTACCACATCTTTATCCATTCGTCTGTCTGTGGGCATTTAGGTTGCTTCCATTACCTGGCTATTGTAAATAGTGCTGCAATGAACATTGTGGTGAATGTGTCTCTGTGATTTATGGTTTTCCCTGGGTAAATGCCCAGAAGTGGGATTGCTGGATCCTATGGTAATTCTTTTTTTAGTTTTTTAAAGGAACCTCCATACTGTTCTCCATAGTGACTGTATCAATTTACATTCCCACCAATAGCGGAAGAGGGTTCCTTTTGTCCACACCCTCCCCAGAATTTATTGTTTGTAGATTATCTGATGATGCCGATTCTAACAGGTGTGAGGTCTTACCTCATTTTAGTTTTGATTTGCATTTCTCTAATAATTAGTGATGTTGAGCAGCTTTTCATGTGCGTCTTGGCCATCTCTGTGTCTTCTTTGAAGAAACGTCTATTTAGATCTTCTGCCCATTTTTGTATTGGGTTGTTTGTTTTATTAATATTAAGCTGCATGTGCTGTTTATATATATTGGAGATTAAACCTTTGTCCATTGATTCGTTTGTGAACGTTTTCGCCCATTCTGAGGGTTGCCTTTTACCATTCCCGTATATTTAACAAAGAAAGAAAGAAAGCTAAAGAAGCAGAACACTAATGTGCGTGAAATATGCCTCTTGAAACTGTCGTTTTGAAATATGAACGTCTTTTGAATTTTTTGGTCGATATATGACCCCAGGATTTGTTTTCAGGGCAGGTGTCATTTACAGGCCTGTAATGATTTGGAATATTCACTGACCATTAGCGCTGGGATTAAAGCTGCTGTTGTGTGAAACGGCCACAAGGTGGCAGCAGTTCTCCCTTACCAAATGTGGTTACTAGGGCAGCAGAGCGTCAATGGAAGTCGCGTTCTAGTTTGGAATGTAGAATGGAATGTGCCAGGAGAAAGCCCCTCAAGTTTGTTTCACTACTTCTTGTTCGTGTTTTTAATTTAATTTTTTAATTTTTATTACAGCAAGTTTGAGTACAACGTTTAGCTTGTTGTAGGTGTGCAAGAGGTGGTTCTTTTACACATATACATATGTCTGTTCTTCCTGGGATCCTTTTCCCATGAACGTTATGACAGAATGTTGAGTAGTCTTCTCTTGGTACTCCGTAGGTCTTTGGTGATTATATACGTCTACTGTGTTTGTATATGTCTGTTAACAAAAATATCGTAATGAATTCAATCCTCACACCTTTCCTTTGGTGAACCATAAGTTTGTTTAATGAATCTGTGATTGCCCTTCTCCGTGGAAATATCTGCCCTGGTATCAATTTATACGTAACACCTATAAGTGATATGATATGATATGTGTCTTTCACTTTCTGACTTACTCCAAGTCACGTGATTACCTCTAGACTCATCTACGGTGCTGCAAATGGCATTGTGTCCATTTTTTCCTTGGCGAATATTCTGTCTTAGCGAGGTCCATTTTCTGCAATGTGATTCCCTGAGGGCTGAGGATTAGCTGACCTGGGCAGCCTGACCCTGCCGTCAAGGCCTCCCCAGGTGTGCCTGGGTTGTGGTCAATATAAACAGCACTCCAGGCAGCAATAGCCCCTGCAGCTGTGCCTGACTCCATATTCTCTGCCCTGTCAGCAGTCTCGGGGCTGTGCTGGTGGGAGGGTGTGATGGTCCACGGCTTTGTGGGCGGCCCGGTGTGAGTGGAGCTCTGCTGGACTTTCTGCAGGAGTTGCCAGGCTTCCACCTGAAAAGAAGAGGATTTGTCATCCATAACTTCCACTGGAATATCTCTCCGGGCTGAGGTGAGGAAGGAAAAAAAGGAGTGGGGGCCGGGACAGGAGGGGTATCTCAGGCAGGGCAATGGAAAGCTTCCAGAAGAGCGCCCGTGGCCAGGACCATCCTGGCTGACCTGCAGGCACCAAGTTGGCCTGCGTGCTGTCGCTGGTGTGGCTCCACGGCCCTTCCTCTAGGCTTTCAAGCCCTTGTACATATTCAGGTGTTTCACGTGGGAAGGGTGGGAACAGTTCAGCAGCAGCTGGCCTGGGGCTCAGCTCACGTTTACTCACAGAGGCCTCAGCACGGTCCCACAGCTTTGCAATAAGGACGCTCCTTGCGTGGGCTGGTGGGGCTGCTGGCTGTATGGGGGATGATTCCCCACCTCTGACCAATTTCAGAATTGTTTACCACTGGAGCAAGTTCCTTGGTTGTGTTTCCCTCTGTATAAGTGTTAGGTTCAGCTTTTTTTTTTTCTTTTTTGGTTCAAGTTAGATTTTATTCCTCTTTTATGTATTTATGGATATAAGCATGGAAATAATTCATTCTTATAAATACATCAATGTGAATGGAAGGACTTTTTTTCTGTTTTATTTTAACATTTTATTTTTTAAAATTTAGAAATTTAATTTTAGTTATTTTTTTATACAGTAGGTTATTATTAGTTATCTATTTTATGCCTAGACATGTATACAGGTCAATCAAAATCTCCCAACTCATCCCACCACCACCACCCCATGGCTTCGCCCACTTTGTGTCCATACGTTTGTTCTCTGCCTCTGTGTGTCTATTTCTGCCCTGCAAACCAGTTCATCTGTAACATTTTTTCTAGGTTCCACATATAGGCATTAATATACAATATTTGTTTTTCTCTTTCTGACTTACCTCACTCTGTATGACAGTCTCTAGATCCATCAACTTCTCTACAAATGACCCAGTTTCATTCCTTTTTATGGCTGAGTAATATTCCATTTTATATATGTACCACATCTTTATCCATTCGTCTGTCTGTGGCCATTTAGGTTGCTTCCATTACCTGGCTATTGTAAATAGTGCTGCAATGAACATTGTGGTGAATGTGTCTCTGTGATTTATGGTTTTCCCTGGGTAAATGCCCAGAAGTGGGATTGCTGGATCCTATGGTAATTCTCTTTTTAGTTTTTTAAAGGAACCTCCATACTGTTCTCCATAGTGACTGAATCAATTTACATTCCCACCAGTAGCGAAAGAGGGTTCCTTTTGTCCACACCCTCCCCAGAATTTGTTGTTTGTAGATTATCTGATGATGCCGATTCTAACAGGTGTGAGGTCTTACCTCATTGTAGTTTTGATTTGCATTTCTCTAATAATTAGTGATGTTGAGCAGCTTTTCATGTGCGTCTTGGCCATCTCTGTGTCTTCTTTGAAGAAACGTCCATTTAGATCTTCTGCCCATTTTTGTATTGGGTTGTTTGTTTTATTAATATTAAGCTGCATGAGCTGTTTTTATATATTGGAGTTTAAACCTTTGTCCATTGATTCGTTTGTGAACGTTTTCGCCCATTCTGAGGGTTGCCTTTTTCCATTGCCGTTTTTTTAACAAAGAAAGAAAGAAAGCAAAAGAAGCAGAACACTAATGTGCGTGAAATATGCCTCTTGAAACTGTCGTTTTGAAATATGGACGTCTTTTGAATTTTTTGGTCGATATATGACCCCAGGATTTGTTTTCTGGGCAGGTGTCATTTACAGGCCTGTAATGATTTGGAATATCCACTGACCATTAGCGCTGGGATTAAAGCTGCTGTTGTGTGAAACGGCCACAAGGTGGCAGCAGTTCTCCCTTACCAAATCTGGTTACTAGGGCAGCAGAGCCTCAATGGAAGTCGCATTCTAGTTTGGAATGTAGAACGGAATGTGCCAGGAGAAAGCCCCTCAAGTTTGTTTCACTACTTCTTGTTCGTGTTTTTAATTTAATTTTTTAATTTTTATTACAGCAAGTTTGAGTACAACGTTTAGCTTGTTGTAGGTGTGCAAGAGGTGGTTCTTTTACACATATACATATGTCTGTTCTTCCTGGGATCCTTTTCCCATGAACGTTATGACAGAATGTTGAGTAGTCTTCTCTTGGTACTCCGTAGGTCTTTGGTGATTATATACGTCTACTGTGTTTGTATATGTCTGTTAACAACAATATCGTAATGAATTCAATGCTCACACCTTTCCTTTGGTGAACCATAAGTTTGTTTAATGAATCTGTGATTGCCCTTCTCCGTGGAAATATCTGCCCTGGTATCAATTTATACGTAACACCTATAAGTGATATGATATGATATGTGTCTTTCACTTTCTGACTTACTCCAAGTCACGTGATTACCTCTAGACTCATCTACGGTGCTGCAAATGGCATTGTGTCCTTTTTTCCCTTGGCGAATATTCTGTCTTAGCGAGGTCCATTTTCTGCAATGTGATTCCCTGAGGGCTGAGGATTAGCTGACCTGGGCAGCCTGACCCTGCCGGCAAGCCCTCCCCAGGTGTGCGTGGGTTGAGGCCAATATAAACAGCACTCCAGGCAGCAATAGCCCCTGCAGCTGTGCCTGACTCCATATTCTCTGCCCCGTCAGCAGTCTCGGGGCTGTGCTGCTGGGAGGGTGTGAGGGTCCACGGCTTTGTGGGCGGCCCGGTGTGAGTGGGGCTCTGCTGGACTTTCTTCAGGAGTTGACAGGCTGCCACCTCTAAAGAAGACGATGTGTCACCCATAACTTCCACTGGAATATCTCTCCGGGCTGAGGTGAGGAAGGAAAAAAAGGAGTGGGGGCCGGGACAGGAGGGGTATCTCAGGCAGGGCAATGGAAAGCTTCCAGAAGAGCGCCCGTGGCCTGGACCATCCTGGCTGACCTGCAGGCACCAAGTTGGCCTGCGTGCTGTCGCTGTTGTGGCTCCACGGCCCTTCCTCTAGGCTTTCAAGCCCTTGTACATATTCAGGTGTTTCACCTGGGAAGGGTGGGAACAGTTCAGCAGCAGCTGGCCTGGGGCTCAGCTCACGTTTACTCACAGAGGCCTCGGCACGGTCCCCCAGCTTTGCAATAAGGACGCTCCTTGCGTGGGCGGGCGGGGCTGCTGGCTGTATGGGGGATGATTCCCCACCTCTGACCAATTTCAGAATTGTTTAGCACTGGAGCAAGTGCCTTGGTTGTGTTTCCCTCTGTATAACTGTTAGGTTCAGCTTTTTTTTTTCTTTTTTGGTTCAAGTTAGATTTTAATCCTCTTTTATGTATTTGTGGATATAAGCATGGAAATAATTCATTCTTATAAATACATCAGTGTGAATGGAAGAACCTTTTTTCTGTTTTATTTTTACATTTTATTTTTAAAAATTTTGAAATTTAATTTAATTTATTTTTTATACAGTAGGTTATTATTAGTTATCTATTTTATGCATAGACATGTATACAGGTGAATCACAATCTCCCAACTCATCCCACCACCACCAACCCATGGCTTCCCCAACTTTGTGTCCATACGTTTGTTCTCTACATCTGTGTCTCTATTTCTGCCCTGAAAACCAGTTCATCTGTACCATTTTTCTAGGTTCCACATATAGGCATTAATATACAATATTTGTTTTTCTCTTTCTGACTTACTTCACTCTGTATGACAGTCTCTAGATCCATCAAATTCTCTACAAATGACCCAGTTTCATTCCTTTTTATGACTGAGTAATATTCCATTTTATATATGTACCACATCTTTATCCATTCGTCTGTCTGTGGGCATTTAGGTTGCTTCCATTACCTGGCTATTGTAAATAGTGCTGCAATGAACATTGTGGTGAATGTGTCTCTGTGATTTATGGTTTTCCCTGGGTAAATGCCCACAAGTGGGATTGCTGGATCCTATGGTAATTCTTTTTTTAGTTTTTTAAAGGAACCTCCATACTGTTCTCCATAGTGACTGTATCAATTTACATTCCCACCAATAGCGGAAGAGGGTTCCTTTTGTCCACACCCTCCCCAGAATTTATTGTTTGTAGATTATCTGATGATGCCGATTCTAACAGGTGTGAGGTCTTACCTCATTTTAGTTTTGATTTGCATTTCTCTAATAATTAGTGATGTTGAGCAGCTTTTCATGTGCGTCTTGGCCATCTCTGTGTCTTCTTTGAAGAAACGTCTATTTAGATCTTCTGCCCATTTTTGTATTGGGTTGTTTGTTTTATTAATATTAAGCTGCATGTGCTGTTTATATATATTGGAGATTAAACCTTTGTCCATTGATTCGTTTGTGAACGTTTTCGCCCATTCTGAGGGTTGCCTTTTACCATTCCCGTATATTTAACAAAGAAAGAAAGAAAGCTAAAGAAGCAGAACACTAATGTGCGTGAAATATGCCTCTTGAAACTGTCGTTTTGAAATATGAACGTCTTTTGAATTTTTTGGTCGATATATGACCCCAGGATTTGTTTTCAGGGCAGGTGTCATTTACAGGCCTGTAATGATTTGGAATATTCACTGACCATTAGCGCTGGGATTAAAGCTGCTGTTGTGTGAAACGGCCACAAGGTGGCAGCAGTTCTCCCTTACGAAATGTGGTTACTAGGGCAGCAGAGCGTCAATGGAAGTCGCGTTCTAGTTTGGAATGTAGAATGGAATGTGCCAGGAGAAAGCCCCTCAAGTTTGTTTCACTACTTCTTGTTCGTGTTTTTAATTTAATTTTTTAATTTTTATTACAGCAAGTTTGAGTACAACGTTTAGCTTGTTGTAGGTGTGCAAGAGGTGGTTCTTTTACACATATACATATGTCTGTTCTTCCTGGGATCCTTTTCCCATGAACGTTATGACAGAATGTTGAGTAGTCTTCTCTTGGTACTCCGTAGGTCTTTGGTGATTATATACGTCTACTGTGTTTGTATATGTCTGTTAACAAAAATATCGTAATGAATTCAATCCTCACACCTTTCCTTTGGTGAACCATAAGTTTGTTTAATGAATCTGTGATTGCCCTTCTCCGTGGAAATATCTGCCCTGGTATCAATTTATACGTAACACCTATAAGTGATATGATATGATATGTGTCTTTCACTTTCTGACTTACTCCAAGTCACGTGATTACCTCTAGACTCATCTACGGTGCTGCAAATGGCATTGTGTCCATTTTTTCCTTGGCGAATATTCTGTCTTAGCGAGGTCCATTTTCTGCAATGTGATTCCCTGAGGGCTGAGGATTAGCTGACCTGGGCAGCCTGACCCTGCCGGCAAGCCCTCCCCAGGTGTGCCTGGGTTGAGGCCAATATAAACAGCACTCCAGGCAGCAATAGCCCCTGCAGCTGTGCCTGACTCCATATTCTCTGCCCCGTCAGCAGTCTCGGGGCTGTGCTGCTGGGAGGGTGTGAGGGTCCACGGCTTTGTGGGCGGCCCGGTGTGAGTGGGGCTCTGCTGGACTTTCTGCAGGAGTTGCCAGGCTGCCACCTCTAAAGAAGACGATGTGTCACCCATAACTTCCACTGGAATATCTCTCCGGGCTGAGGTGAGGAAGGAAAAAAGGGAGTGGTGGCCGGGACAGGAGGGGTATCTCAGGCAGGGCAATGGAAAGCTTCCAGAAGAGCGCCCGTGGCCTGGACCATCCTGGCTGACCTGCAGGCACCATGTTGGCCTGCGTGCTGTCGCTGGTGTGGCTCCACGGCCCTTCGTCTAGGCTTTCAAGCCCTTGTACATATTCAGGTGTTTCACCTGGGAAGGGTGGGAACAGTTCAGCAGCAGCTGGCCTGGGGCTCAGCTCACGTTTACTCACAGAGGCCTCAGCACGGTCCCACAGCTTTGCAATAAGGACGCTCCTTGCGTGGGCTGGTGGGGCTGCTGGCTGTATGGGGGATGATTCCCCACCTCTGACCAATTTCAGAATTGTTTAGCACTGGAGCAAGTGCCTTGGTTGTGTTTCCCTCTGTATAACTGTTAGGTTCAGCTATTTTTTTTTTTGGTTCAAGTTAGATTTTATTCCTCTTTTATGTATTTATGGATATAAGCATGGAAATAATTCATTCTTATAAATACATCAGTGTGAATGGAAGAAACTTTTTTCTGTTTTATTTTTACATTTTATTTTTAAAAATTTTGAAATTTAATTTAATTTATTTTTTATACAGTAGGTTATTATTAGTTATCTATTTTATGCATAGACATGTATACAGGTGAATCACAATCTCCCAACTCATCCCACCACCACCAACCCATGGCTTCCCCAACTGTGTGTCCATACGTTTGTTCTCTACATCTGTGTCTCTATTTCTGCCCTGAAAACCAGTTCATCTGTACCATTTTTCTAGGTTCCACATATAGGCATTAATATACAATATTTGTTTTTCTCTTTCTGACTTACTTCACTCTGTATGACAGTCTCTAGATCCATCAAATTCTCTACAAATGACCCAGTTTCATTCCTTTTTATGGCTGAGTAATATTCCATTTTATATATGTACCACATCTTTATCCATTCGTCTGTCTGTGGCCATTTAGGTTGCTTCCATTACCTGGCTATTGTAAATAGTGCTGCAATGAACATTGTGGTGAATGTGTCTCTGTGATTTATGGTTTTCCCTGGGTAAATGCCCAGAAGTGGGATTGCTGGATCCTATGGTAATTCTTTTTTTAGTTTTTTAAAGGAACCTCCATACTGTTCTCCATAGTGACTGTATCAATTTACATTCCCACCAATAGCGGAAGAGGGTTCCTTTTGTCCACACCCTCCCCAGAATTTGTTGTTTGTAGATTATCTGATGATGCCGATTCTAACAGGTGTGAGGTCTTACCTCATTTTAGTTTTGATTTGCATTTCTCTAATAATTAGTGATGTTGAGCAGCTTTTCATGTGCGTCTTGGCCATCTCTGTGTCTTCTTTGAAGAAACGTCTATTTAGATCTTCTGCCCATTTTTGTATTGGGTTGTTTGTTTTATTAATATTAAACTGCATGTGCTGTTTATATATATTGGAGATTAAACCTTTGTCCATTGATTCGTTTGTGAACGTTTTCGCCCATTCTGAGGGTTGCCTTTTACCATTCCCGTATATTTAACAAAGAAAGAAAGAAAGCTAAAGAAGCAGAACACTAATGTGCGTGAAATATGCCTCTTGAAACTGTCGTTTTGAAATATGGACGTCTTTTGAATTTTTTGGTCGATATATGACCCCAGGATTTGTTTTCAGGGCAGGTGTCATTTACAGGCCTGTAATGATTTGGAATATCCACTGACCATTAGCGCTGGGATTAAAGCTGCTGTTGTGTGAAACGGCCACAAGGTGGCAGCAGTTCTCCCTTACCAAATCTGGTTACTAGGGCAGCAGAGCCTCAATGGAAGTCGCGTTCTAGATTGGAATGTAGAACGGAATGTGCCAGGAGAAAGCCCCTCAAGTTTGTCTCACTACTTCTTGTTCGTGTTTTTAATTTAATTTTTTAATTTTTATTACAGCAAGTTTGAGTACAACGTTTAGCTTGTTGTAGGTGTGCAAGAGGTGGTTCTTTTACACATATACATATGTCTGTTCTTCCTGGGATCCTTTTCCCATGAACGTTATGACAGAATGTTGAGTAGTCTTCTCTTGGTACTCCGTAGGTCTTTGGTGATTATATACGTCTACTGTGTTTGTATATGTCTGTTAACAAAAATATCGTAATGAATTCAATCCTCACACCTTTCCTTTGGTGAACCATAAGTTTGTTTAATGAATCTGTGATTGCCCTTCTCCGTGGAAATATCTGCCCTGGTATCAATTTATACGTAACACCTATAAGTGATATGATATGATATGTGTCTTTCACTTTCTGACTTACTCCAAGTCACGTGATTACCTCTAGACTCATCTACGGTGCTGCAAATGGCATTGTGTCCTTTTTTCCCTTGGCGAATATTCTGTCTTAGCGAGGTCCATTTTCTGCAATGTGATTCCCTGAGGGCTGAGGATTAGCTGACCTGGGCAGCCTGACCCTGCCGGCAAGCCCTCCCCAGGTGTGCCTGGGTTGAGGCCAATATAAACAGCACTCCAGGCAGCAATAGCCCCTGCAGCTGTGCCTGACTCCATATTCTCTGCCCCGTCAGCAGTCTCGGGGCTGTGCTGGTGGGAGGGTGTGAGGGTCCACGGCTTTGTGGGCGGCCCGGTGTGAGTGGGGCTCTGCTGGACTTTCTGCAGGAGTTGCCAGGCTGCCACCTCTAAAGAAGACGATGTGTCACCCATAACTTCCACTGGAATATCTCTCCGGGCTGAGGTGAGGAAGGAAAAAAAGGAGTGGGGGCCGGGACAGGAGGGGTATCTCAGGCAGGGCAATGGAAAGCTTCCAGAAGAGCGCCCGTGGCCTGGACCATCCTGGCTGACCTGCAGGCACCATGTTGGCCTGCGTGCTGTCGCTGTTGTGGCTCCACGGCCCTTCCTCTAGGCTTTCAAGCCCTTGTACATATTCAGGTGTTTCACCTGGGAAGGGTGGGAACAGTTCAGCAGCAGCTGGCCTGGGGCTCAGCTCACGTTTACTCACAGAGGCCTCGGCACGGTCCCCCAGGTTTGCAATAAGGACGCTCCTTGCGTGGGCGGGCGGGGCTGCTGGCTGTATGGGGGATGATTCCCCACCTCTGACCAATTTCAGAATTGTTTAGCACTGGAGCAAGTGCCTTGGTTGTGTTTCCCTCTGTATAACTGTTAGGTTCACCTTTTTTTTTTCTTTTTTGGTTCAAGTTAGATTTTAATCCTCTTTTATGTATTTGTGGATATAAGCATGGAAATAATTCATTCTTATAAATACATAGGTGTGAATGGAAGAACCTTTTTTCTGTTTTATTTTTACATTTTATTTTTAAAAATTTTGAAATTTAATTTAATTTATTTTTTATACAGTAGGTTATTATTAGTTATCTATTTTATGCATAGACATGTATACAGGTGAATCACAATCTCCCAACTCATCCCACCACCACCAACCCATGGCTTCCCCAACTTTGTGTCCATACGTTTGTTCTCTACATCTGTGTCTCTATTTCTGCCCTGCAAACCAGTTCATCTGTACCATTTTTCTAGGTTCCACATATAGGCATTAATATACAATATTTGTTTTTCTCTTTCTGACTTACTTCACTCTGTATGACAGTCTCTAGATCCATCAAATTCTCTACAAATGACCCAGTTTCATTCCTTTTTATGACTGAGTAATATTCCATTTTATATATGTACCACATCTTTATCCATTCGTCTGTCTGTGGGCATTTAGGTTGCTTCCATTACCTGGCTATTGTAAATAGTGCTGCAATGAACATTGTGGTGAATGTGTCTCTGTGATTTATGGTTTTCCCTGGGTAAATGCCCAGAAGTGGGATTGCTGGATCCTATGGTAATTCTTTTTTTAGTTTTTTAAAGGAACCTCCATACTGTTCTCCATAGTGACTGTATCAATTTACATTCCCACCAATAGCGGAAGAGGGTTCCTTTTGTCCACACCCTCCCCAGAATTTATTGTTTGTAGATTATCTGATGATGCCGATTCTAACAGGTGTGAGGTCTTACCTCATTTTAGTTTTGATTTGCATTTCTCTAATAATTAGTGATGTTGAGCAGCTTTTCATGTGCGTCTTGGCCATCTCTGTGTCTTCTTTGAAGAAATGTCTATTTAGATCTTCTGCCCATTTTTGTATTGGGTTGTTTGTTTTATTAATATTAAGCTGCATGTGCTGTTTATATATATTGGAGATTAAACCTTTGTCCATTGATTCGTTTGTGAACGTTTTCGCCCATTCTGAGGGTTGCCTTTTACCATTCCCGTATATTTAACAAAGAAAGAAAGAAAGCTAAAGAAGCAGAACACTAATGTGCGTGAAATATGCCTCTTGAAACTGTCGTTTTGAAATATGAACGTCTTTTGAATTTTTTGGTCGATATATGACCCCAGGATTTGTTTTCAGGGCAGGTGTCATTTACAGGCCTGTAATGATTTGGAATATTCACTGACCATTAGCGCTGGGATTAAAGCTGCTGTTGTGTGAAACGGCCACAAGGTGGCAGCAGTTCTCCCTTACCAAATGTGGTTACTAGGGCAGCAGAGCCTCAATGGAAGTCGCGTTCTAGTTTGGAATGTAGAACGGAATGTGCCAGGAGAAAGCCCCTCAAGTTTGTTTCACTACTTCTTGTTCGTGTTTTTAATTTAATTTTTTAATTTTTATTACAGCAAGTTTGAGTACAACGTTTAGCTTGTTGTAGGTGTGCAAGAGGTGGTTCTTTTACACATATACATATGTCTGTTCTTCCTGGGATCCTTTTCCCATGAACGTTATGACAGAATGTTGAGTAGTCTTCTCTTGGTACTCCGTAGGTCTTTGGTGATTATATACGTCTACTGTGTTTGTATATGTCTGTTAACAAAAATATCGTAATGAATTCAATCCTCACACCTTTCCTTTGGTGAACCATAAGTTTGTTTAATGAATCTGTGATTGCCCTTCTCCGTGGAAATATCTGCCCTGGTATCAATTTATACGTAACACCTATAAGTGATATGATATGATATGTGTCTTTCACTCTCTGACTTACTCCAAGTCACGTGATTACCTCTAGACTCATCTACGGTGCTGCAAATGGCATTGTGTCCTTTTTTCCCTTGGCGAATATTCTGTCTTAGCGAGGTCCATTTTCTGCAATGTGATTCCCTGAGGGCTGAGGATTAGCTGACCTGGGCAGCCTGACCCTGCCGGCAAGCCCTCCCCAGGTGTGCCTGGGTTGAGGCCAATATAAACAGCACTCCAGGCAGCAATAGCCCCTGCAGCTGTGCCTGACTCCATATTCTCTGCCCCGTCAGCAGTCTCGGGGCTGTGCTGGTGGGAGGGTGTGAGGGTCCACGGCTTTGTGGGCGGCCCGGTGTGAGTGGGGCTCTGCTGGACTTTCTGCAGGAGTTGCCAGGCTGCCACCTCTAAAGAAGACGATGTGTCACCCATAACTTCCACTGGAATATCTCTCCGGGCTGAGGTGAGGAAGGAAAAAAAGGAGTGGTGGCCGGGACAGGAAGGGTATCTCAGGCAGGGCAATGGAAAGCTTCCAGAAGAGCGCCCGTGGCCTGGACCATCCTGGCTGACCTGCAGGCACCATGTTGGTCTGCGTGCTGTCGCTGGTGTGGCTCCACGGCCCTTCGTCTAGGCTTTCAAGCCCTTGTACATATTCAGGTGTTTCACCTGGGAAGGGTGGGAACAGTTCAGCAGCAGCTGGCCTGGGGCTCAGCTCACGTTTACTCACAGAGGCCTCGGCACGGTCCCCCAGCTTTGCAATAAGGACGCTCCTTGCGTGGGCGGGCGGGGCTGCTGGCTGTATGGGGGATGATTCCCCACCTCTGACCAATTTCAGAATTGTTTAGCACTGGAGCAAGTGCCTTGGTTGTGTTTCCCTCTGTATAACTGTTAGGTTCAGCTATTTTTTTTTTTGGTTCAAGTTAGATTTTATTCCTCTTTTATGTATTTATGGATATAAGCATGGAAATAATTCATTCTTATAAATACATCAGTGTGAATGGAAGAAACTTTTTTCTGTTTTATTTTTACATTTTATTTTTAAAAATTTTGAAATTTAATTTAATTTATTTTTTATACAGTAGGTTATTATTAGTTATCTATTTTATGCATAGACATGTATACAGGTGAATCACAATCTCCCAACTCATCCCACCACCACCAACCCATGGCTTCCCCAACTGTGTGTCCATACGTTTGTTCTCTACATCTGTGTCTCTATTTCTGCCCTGAAAACCAGTTCATCTGTACCATTTTTCTAGGTTCCACATATAGGCATTAATATACAATATTTGTTTTTCTCTTTCTGACTTACTTCACTCTGTATGACAGTCTCTAGATCCATCAAATTCTCTACAAATGACCCAGTTTCATTCCTTTTTATGGCTGAGTAATATTCCATTTTATATATGTACCACATCTTTATCCATTCGTCTGTCTGTGGCCATTTAGGTTGCTTCCATTACCTGGCTATTGTAAATAGTGCTGCAATGAACATTGTGGTGAATGTGTCTCTGTGATTTATGGTTTTCCCTGGGTAAATGCCCAGAAGTGGGATTGCTGGATCCTATGGTAATTCTTTTTTTAGTTTTTTAAAGGAACCTCCATACTGTTCTCCATAGTGACTGTATCAATTTACATTCCCACCAATAGCGGAAGAGGGTTCCTTTTGTCCACACCCTCCCCAGAATTTGTTGTTTGTAGATTATCTGATGATGCCGATTCTAACAGGTGTGAGGTCTTACCTCATTTTAGTTTTGATTTGCATTTCTCTAATAATTAGTGATGTTGAGCAGCTTTTCATGTGCGTCTTGGCCATCTCTGTGTCTTCTTTGAAGAAACGTCTATTTAGATCTTCTGCCCATTTTTGTATTGGGTTGTTTGTTTTATTAATATTAAACTGCATGTGCTGTTTATATATATTGGAGATTAAACCTTTGTCCATTGATTCGTTTGTGAACGTTTTCGCCCATTCTGAGGGTTGCCTTTTACCATTCCCGTATATTTAACAAAGAAAGAAAGAAAGCTAAAGAAGCAGAACACTAATGTGCGTGAAATATGCCTCTTGAAACTGTCGTTTTGAAATATGGACGTCTTTTGAATTTTTTGGTCGATATATGACCCCAGGATTTGTTTTCAGGGCAGGTGTCATTTACAGGCCTGTAATGATTTGGAATATCCACTGACCATTAGCGCTGGGATTAAAGCTGCTGTTGTGTGAAACGGCCACAAGGTGGCAGCAGTTCTCCCTTACCAAATCTGGTTACTAGGGCAGCAGAGCCTCAATGGAAGTCGCGTTCTAGATTGGAATGTAGAACGGAATGTGCCAGGAGAAAGCCCCTCAAGTTTGTCTCACTACTTCTTGTTCGTGTTTTTAATTTAATTTTTTATTTTTTATTACAGCAAGTTTGAGTACAACGTTTAGCTTGTTGTAGGTGTGCAAGAGGTGGTTCTTTTACACATATACATATGTCTGTTCTTCCTGGGATCCTTTTCCCATGTACGTTATGACAGAATGTTGAGTAGTCTTCTCTTGGTACTCCGTAGGTCTTTGGTGATTATATACGTCTACTGTGTTTGTATATGTCTGTTAACCCCAATATCGTAATGAATTCAATGCTCACACCTTTCCTTTGGTGAACCATAAGTTTGTTTAATGAATCTGTGATTACCCTTCTCCGTGGAAATATCTGCCCTGGTATCAATTTATAGGTAACACCTATAAGTGATATGATATGATATGTGTCTTTCACTTTCTGACTTACTCCAAGTCACGTGATTACCTCTAGACTCATCTACGGTGCTGCAAATGGCATTGTGTCCATTTTTTCCTTGGCGAATATTCTGTCTTAGCGAGGTCCATTTTCTGCAATGTGATTCCCTGAGGGCTGAGGATTAGCTGACATGGGCAGCCTGACCCTGCCGTCAAGGCCTCCCCAGGTGTGCCTGGTTTGTGGTCAATATAAACAGCACTCCAGGCAGCAATAGCCCCTGCAGCTGTGCCTGACTCCATATTCTCTGCCCCGTCAGCAGTCTCGGGGCTGTGCTGGTGGGAGGGTGTGATGGTCCACGGCTTTGTGGGCGGCCCGGTGTGAGTGGAGCTCTGCTGGACTTTCTGCAGGAGTTGCCAGGCTGCCACCTGTAAAGAAGAGGATGTGTCACCCATAATTTCCACTGGAATATCTCTCCGGGCTGAGGCGAGTCAGGAAAAAAGGAGTGGTGGCCGGGACAGGAGGGGTATCTCAGGCAGGGCAATGGAAAGCTTCCACAAGAGTGCCCGTGGCCAGGACCATCCTGGCTGACCTGCAGGCACCAACTTGGCCTGCGTGCTGTCGCTGGTGTGGCTCCACGGCCCTTCCTCTAGGCTTTCAAGCCCTTGTACATATTCAGGTGTTTCACCTGGGAAGGGTGGGAACAGTTCAGCAGCAGCTGGCCTGGGGCTCAGCTCACGTTTACTCACAGAGGCCTCGGCACGGTCCCACAGTTTTGCAATAAGGACGCTCCTTGCGTGGGCGGGCGGGGCTGCTGGCTGTATGGGGGATGATTCCCCACCTCTGACCAATTTCAGAATTGTTTAGCACTGGAGCAAGTGCCTTGGTTGTGTTTCCCTCTGTATAACTGTTAGGTTCAGCTTTTTTTTTTCTTTTTTGGTTCAAGTTAGATTTTCATCCTCTTTTATGTATTTGTGGATATAAGCATGGAAATAATTCATTCTTATAAATACATCAGTGTGAATGGAAGAACCTTTTTTCTGTTTTATTTTTACATTTTATTTTTAAAAATTTTGAAATTTAATTTAATTTATTTTTTATACAGTAGGTTATTATTAGTTATCTATTTTATGCATAGACATGTATACAGGTGAATCACAATCTCCCAACTCATCCCACCACCACCAACCCATGGCTTCCCCAACTTTGTGTCCATACGTTTGTTCTCTACATCTGTGTCTCTATTTCTGCCCTGAAAACCAGTACATCTGTACCATTTTTCTAGGTTCCACATATAGGCATTAATATACAATATTTGTTTTTCTCTTTCTGACTTACTTCACTCTGTATGACAGTCTCTAGATCCATCAAATTCTCTACAAATGACCCAGTTTCATTCCTTTTTATGACTGAGTAATATTCCATTTTATATATGTACCACATCTTTATCCATTCGTCTGTCTGTGGGCATTAAGGTTGCTTCCATTACCTGGCTATTGTAAATAGTGCTGCAATGAACATTGTGGTGAATGTGTCTCTGTGATTTATGGTTTTCCCTGGGTAAATGCCCAGAAGTGGGATTGCTGGATCCTATGGTAATTCTTTTTTTAGTTTTTTAAAGGAACCTCCATACTGTTCTCCATAGTGACTGTATCAATTTACATTCCCACCAATAGCGGAAGAGGGTTCCTTTTGTCCACACCCTCTCCAGAATTTGTTGTTTGTAGATTATCTGATGATGCCGATTCTAACAGGTGTGAGGTCTTACCTCATTTTAGTTTTGATTTGCATTTCTCTAATAATTAGTGATGTTGAGCAGCTTTTCATGTGCGTCTTGGCCATCTCTGTGTCTTCTTTGAAGAAACGTCTATTTAGATCTTCTGCCCATTTTTGTATTGGGTTGTTTGTTTTATTAATATTAAGCTGCATGTGCTGTTTATATATATTGGAGATTAAACCTTTGTCCATTGATTCGTTTGTGAACGTTTTCGCCCATTCTGAGGGTTGCCTTTTACCATTCCCGTATATTTAACAAAGAAAGAAAGAAAGCTAAAGAAGCAGAACACTAATGTGCGTGAAATATGCCTCTTGAAACTGTCGTTTTGAAATATGGACGTCTTTTGAATTTTTTGGTCGATATATGACCCCAGGATTTGTTTTCAGGGCAGGTGTCATTTACAGGCCTGTAATGATTTGGAATATCCACTGACCATTAGCGCTGGGATTAAAGCTGCTGTTGTGTGAAACGGCCACAAGGTGGCAGCAGTTCTCCCTTACCAAATCTGGTTACTAGGGCAGCAGAGCCTCAATGGAAGTCGCGTTCTAGATTGGAATGTAGAACGGAATGTGCCAGGAGAAAGCCCCTCAAGTTTGTCTCACTACTTCTTCTTCGTGTTTTTAATTTAATTTTTTATTTTTTATTACAGCAAGTTTGAGTACAACGTTTAGCTTGTTGTAGGTGTGCAAGAGGTGGTTCTTTTACACATATACATATGTCTGTTCTTCCTGGGATCCTTTTCCCATGTACGTTATGACAGAATGTTGAGTAGTCTTCTCTTGGTACTCCGTAGGTCTTTGGTGATTATATACGTCTACTGTGTTTGTATATGTCTGTTAACCCCAATATCGTAATGAATTCAATGCTCACACCTTTCCTTTGGTGAACCATAAGTTTGTTTAATGAATCTGTGATTACCCTTCTCCGTGGAAATATCTGCCCTGGTATCAATTTATAGGTAACACCTATAAGTGATATGATATGATATGTGTCTTTCACTTTCTTACTTACTCCAAGTCACGTGATTACCTCTAGACTCATCTACGGTGCTGCAAATGGCATTGTGTCCATTTTTTCCTTGGCGAATATTCTGTCTTAGCGAGGTCCATTTTCTGCAATGTGATTCCCTGAGGGCTGAGGATTAGCTGACCTGGGCAGCCTGACCCTGCCGTCAAGGCCTCCCCAGGTGTGCCTGGGTTGTGGTCAATATAAACAGCACTCCAGGCAGCAATAGCCCCTGCAGCTGTGCCTGAGTCCATATTCTCTGCCCTGTCAGCAGTCTCGGGGCTGTGCTGGTGGGAGGGTGTGATGGTCCACGGCTTTGTGGGCGGCCCGGTGTGAGTGGAGCTCTGCTGGACTTTCTGCAGGAGTTGCCAGGCTTCCACCTGAAAAGAAGAGGATTTGTCATCCATAACTTCCACTGGAATATCTCTCCGGGCTGAGGTGAGGAAGGAAAAAAAGGAGTGGGGGCCGGGACAGGAGGGGTATCTCAGGCAGGGCAATGGAAAGCTTCCAGAAGAGCGCCCGTGGCCAGGACCATCCTGGCTGACCTGCAGGCACCAAGTTGGCCTGCGTGCTGTCGCTGGTGTGGCTCCACGGCCCTTCCTCTAGGCTTTCAAGCCCTTGTACATATTCAGGTGTTTCACGTGGGAAGGGTGGGAACAGTTCAGCAGCAGCTGGCCTGGGGCTCAGCTCACGTTTACTCACAGAGGCCTCAGCACGGTCCCACAGCTTTGCAATAAGGACGCTCCTTGCGTGGGCTGGTGGGGCTGCTGGCTGTATGGGGGATGATTCCCCACCTCTGACCAATTTCAGAATTGTTTACCACTGGAGCAAGTTCCTTGGTTGTGTTTCCCTCTGTATAAGTGTTAGGTTCAGCTTTTTTTTTTCTTTTTTGGTTCAAGTTAGATTTTATTCCTCTTTTATGTATTTATGGATATAAGCATGGAAATAATTCATTCTTATAAATACATCAATGTGAATGGAAGGACTTTTTTTCTGTTTTATTTTAACATTTTATTTTTTAAAATTTAGAAATTTAATTTTAGTTATTTTTTTATACAGTAGGTTATTATTAGTTATCTATTTTATGCCTAGACATGTATACAGGTCAATCAAAATCTCCCAACTCATCCCACCACCACCAGCCCATGGCTTCGCCCACTTTGTGTCCATACGTTTGTTCTCTGCCTCTGTGTGTCTATTTCTTCCCTGCAAACCAGTTCATCTGTAACATTTTTTCTAGGTTCCACATATAGGCATTAATATACAATATTTGTTTTTCTCTTTCTGACTTACCTCACTCTGTATGACAGTCTCTAGATCCATCAACTTCTCTACAAATGACCCAGTTTCATTCCTTTTTATGGCTGAGTAATATTCCATTTTATATATGTACCACATCTTTATCCATTCGTCTGTCTGTGGCCATTTAGGTTGCTTCCATTACCTGGCTATTGTAAATAGTGCTGCAATGAACATTGTGGTGAATGTGTCTCTGTGATTTATGGTTTTCCCTGGGTAAATGCCCAGAAGTGGGATTGCTGGATCCTATGGTAATTCTCTTTTTAGTTTTTTAAAGGAACCTCCATACTGTTCTCCATAGTGACTGAATCAATTTACATTCCCACCAGTAGCGGAAGAGGGTTCCTTTTGTCCACACCCTCCCCAGAATTTGTTGTTTGTAGATTATCTGATGATGCCGATTCTAACAGGTGTGAGGTCTTACCTCATTGTAGTTTTGATTTGCATTTCTCTAATAATTAGTGATGTTGAGCAGCTTTTCATGTGCGTCTTGGCCATCTCTGTGTCTTCTTTGAAGAAACGTCCATTTAGATCTTCTGCCCATTTTTGTATTGGGTTGTTTGTTTTATTAATATTAAGCTGCATGAGCTGTTTTTATATATTGGAGTTTAAACCTTTGTCCATTGATTCGTTTGTGAACGTTTTCGCCCATTCTGAGGGTTGCCTTTTTCCATTGCCGTTTTTTTAACAAAGAAAGAAAGAAAGCAAAAGAAGCAGAACACTAATGTGCGTGAAATATGCCTCTTGAAACTGTCGTTTTGAAATATGGACGTCTTTTGAATTTTTTGGTCGATATATGACCCCAGGATTTGTTTTCTGGGCAGGTGTCATTTACAGGCCTGTAATGATTTGGAATATCCACTGACCATTAGCGCTGGGATTAAAGCTGCTGTTGTGTGAAACGGCCACAAGGTGGCAGCAGTTCTCCCTTACCAAATCTGGTTACTAGGGCAGCAGAGCCTCAATGGAAGTCGCATTCTAGTTTGGAATGTAGAACGGAATGTGCCAGGAGAAAGCCCCTCAAGTTTGTGTCACTACTTCTTGTTCGTGTTTTTAATTTAATTTTTTAATTTTTATTACAGCAAGTTTGAGTACAACGTTTAGCTTGTTGTAGGTGTGCAAGAGGTGGTTCTTTTACACATATACATATGTCTGTTCTTCCTGGGATCCTTTTCCCATGAACGTTATGACAGAATGTTGAGTAGTCTTCTCTTGGTACTCCGTAGGTCTTTGGTGATTATATACGTCTACTGTGTTTGTATATGTCTGTTAACAACAATATCGTAATGAATTCAATGCTCACACCTTTCCTTTGGTGAACCATAAGTTTGTTTAATGAATCTGTGATTGCCCTTCTCCGTGGAAATATCTGCCCTGGTATCAATTTATACGTAACACCTATAAGTGATATGATATGATATGTGTCTTTCACTTTCTGACTTACTCCAAGTCACGTGATTACCTCTAGACTCATCTACGGTGCTGCAAATGGCATTGTGTCCTTTTTTCCCTTGGCGAATATTCTGTCTTAGCGAGGTCCATTTTCTGCAATGTGATTCCCTGAGGGCTGAGGATTAGCTGACCTGGGCAGCCTGACCCTGCCGGCAAGCCCTCCCCAGGTGTGCCTGGGTTGAGGCCAATATAAACAGCACTCCAGGCAGCAATAGCCCCTGCAGCTGTGCCTGACTCCATATTCTCTGCCCCGTCAGCAGTCTCGGGGCTGTGCTGGTGGGAGGGTGTGAGGGTCCACGGCTTTGTGGGCGGCCCGGTGTGAGTGGGGCTCTGCTGGACTTTCTGCAGGAGTTGCCAGGCTGCCACCTCTAAAGAAGACGATGTGTCACCCATAACTTCCACTGGAATATCTCTCCGGGCTGAGGTGAGGAAGGAAAAAAAGGAGTGGGGGCCGGGACAGGAGGGGTATCTCAGGCAGGGCAATGGAAAGCTTCCAGAAGAGCGCCCGTGGCCTGGACCATCCTGGCTGACCTGCAGGCACCAAGTTGGCCTGCGTGCTGTCGCTGTTGTGGCTCCACGGCCCTTCCTCTAGGCTTTCAAGCCCTTGTACATATTCAGGTGTTTCACCTGGGAAGGGTGGGAACAGTTCAGCAGCAGCTGGCCTGGGGCTCAGCTCACGTTTAC
The DNA here is from genome assembly GCF_964165515.1 of Mesoplodon bidens. Lineage (NCBI taxonomy): Eukaryota > Metazoa > Chordata > Mammalia > Artiodactyla > Ziphiidae > Mesoplodon > Mesoplodon bidens. Next base: position 100,901 of record NW_027672665.1, on the reverse strand, counting down.
TCACAGAGGCCTCGGCACGGTCCCCCAGGTTTGCAATAAGGACGCTCCTTGCGTGGGCGGGCGGGGCTGCTGGCTGTATGGGGGATGATTCCCCACCTCTGACCAATTTCAGAATTGTTTAGCACTGGAGCAAGTGCCTTGGTTGTGTTTCCCTCTGTATAACTGTTAGGTTCAGCTTTTTTTTTTTCTTTTTTGGTTCAAGTTAGATTTTAATCCTCTTTTATGTATTTGTGGATATAAGCATGGAAATAATTCATTCTTATAAATACATCAGTGTGAATGGAAGAACCTTTTTTCTGTTTTATTTTTACATTTTATTTTTAAAAATTTTGAAATTTAATTTAATTTATTTTTTATACAGTAGGTTATTATTAGTTATCTATTTTATGCATAGACATGTATACAGGTGAATCACAATCTCCCAACTCATCCCACCACCACCAACCCATGGCTTCCCCAACTTTGTGTCCATACGTTTGTTCTCTACATCTGTGTCTCTATTTCTGCCCTGAAAACCAGTTCATCTGTACCATTTTTCTAGGTTCCACATATAGGCATTAATATACAATATTTGTTTTTCTCTTTCTGACATACTTCACTCTGTATGACAGTCTCTAGATCCATCAAATTCTCTACAAATGACCCAGTTTCATTCCTTTTTATGACTGAGTAATATTCCATTTTATATATGTACCACATCTTTATCCATTCGTCTGTCTGTGGGCATTTAGGTTGCTTCCATTACCTGGCTATTGTAAATAGTGCTTCAATGAACATTGTGGTGAATGTGTCTCTGTGATTTATGGTTTTCCCTGGGTAAATGCCCAGAAGTGGGATTGCTGGATCCTATGGTAATTCTTTTTTTAGTTTTTTAAAGGAACCTCCATACTGTTCTCCATAGTGACTGTATCAATTTACATTTCCACCAATAGCGGAAGAGGGTTCCTTTTGTCCACACCCTCCCCAGAATTTATTGTTTGTAGATTATCTGATGATGCCGATTCTAACAGGTGTGAGGTCTTACCTCATTTTAGTTTTGATTTGCATTTCTCTAATAATTAGTGATGTTGAGCAGCTTTTCATGTGCGTCTTGGCCATCTCTGTGTCTTCTTTGAAGAAACGTCTATTTAGATCTTCTGCCCATTTTTGTATTGGGTTGTTTGTTTTATTAATATTAAGCTGCATGTGCTGTTTATATATATTGGAGATTAAACCTTTGTCCATTGATTCGTTTGTGAACGTTTTCGCCCATTCTGAGGGTTGCCTTTTACCATTCCCGTATATTTAACAAAGAAAGAAAGAAAGCTAAAGAAGCAGAACACTAATGTGCGTGAAATATGCCTCTTGAAACTGTCGTTTTGAAATATGAACGTCTTTTGAATTTTTTGGTCGATATATGACCCCAGGATTTGTTTTCAGGGCAGGTGTCATTTACAGGCCTGTAATGATTTGGAATATTCACTGACCATTAGCGCTGGGATTAAAGCTGCTGTTGTGTGAAACGGCCACAAGGTGGCAGCAGTTCTCCCTTACCAAATGTGGTTACTAGGGCAGCAGAGCCTCAATGGAAGTCGCGTTCTAGTTTGGAATGTAGAACGGAATGTGCCAGGAGAAAGCCCCTCAAGTTTGTTTCACTACTTCTTGTTCGTGTTTTTAATTTAATTTTTTAATTTTTATTACAGCAAGTTTGAGTACAACGTTTAGCTTGTTGTAGGTGTGCAAGAGGTGGTTCTTTTACACATATACATATGTCTGTTCTTCCTGGGATCCTTTTCCCATGAACGTTATGACAGAATGTTGAGTAGTCTTCTCTTGGTACTCCGTAGGTCTTTGGTGATTATATACGTCTACTGTGTTTGTATATGTCTGTTAACAAAAATATCGTAATGAATTCAATCCTCACACCTTTCCTTTGGTGAACCATAAGTTTGTTTAATGAAACTGTGATTGCCCTTCTCCGTGGAAATATCTGCCCTGGTATCAATTTATACGTAACACCTATAAGTGATATGATATGATATGTGTCTTTCACTTTCTGACTTACTCCAAGTCACGTGATTACCTCTAGACTCATCTACGGTGCTGCAAATGGCATTGTGTCCATTTTTTCCTTGGCGAATATTCTGTCTTAGCGAGGTCCATTTTCTGCAATGTGATTCCCTGAGGGCTGAGGATTAGCTGACCTGGGCAGCCTGACCCTGCCGTCAAGGCCTCCCCAGGTGTGCCTGGGTTGTGGTCAATATAAACAGCACTCCAGGCAGCAATAGCCCCTGCAGCTGTGCCTGACTCCATATTCTCTGCCCTGTCAGCAGTCTCGGGGCTGTGCTGGTGGGAGGGTGTGATGGTCCACGGCTTTGTGGGCGGCCCGGTGTGAGTGGAGCTCTGCTGGACTTTCTGCAGGAGTTGCCAGGCTTCCACCTGAAAAGAAGAGGATTTGTCATCCATAACTTCCACTGGAATATCTCTCAGGGCTGAGGTGAGGAAGGAAAAAAAGGAGTGGGGGCCGGGACAGGAGGGGTATCTCAGGCAGGGCAATGGAAAGCTTCCAGAAGAGCGCCCGTGGCCAGGACCATCCTGGCTGACCTGCAGGCACCAAGTTGGCCTGCGTGCTGTCGCTGGTGTGGCTCCACGGCCCTTCCTCTAGGCTTTCAAGCCCTTGTACATATTCAGGTGTTTCACGTGGGAAGGGTGGGAACAGTTCAGCAGCAGCTGGCCTGGGGCTCAGCTCACGTTTACTCACAGAGGCCTCAGCACGGTCCCACAGCTTTGCAATAAGGACGCTCCTTGCGTGGGCTGGTGGGGCTGCTGGCTGTATGGGGGATGATTCCCCACCTCTGACCAATTTCAGAATTGTTTACCACTGGAGCAAGTTCCTTGGTTGTGTTTCCCTCTGTATAAGTGTTAGGTTCAGCTTTTTTTTTTTCTTTTTTGGTTCAAGTTAGATTTTATTCCTCTTTTATGTATTTATGGATATAAGCATGGAAATAATTCATTCTTATAAATACATCAATGTGAATGGAAGGACTTTTTTTCTGTTTTATTTTAACATTTTATTTTTTAAAATTTAGAAATTTAATTTTAGTTATTTTTTTATACAGTAGGTTATTATTAGTTATCTATTTTATGCCTAGACATGTATACAGGTCAATCAAAATCTCCCAACTCATCCCACCACCACCACCCCATGGCTTCGCCCACTTTGTGTCCATACGTTTGTTCTCTGCCTCTGTGTGTCTATTTCTGCCCTGCAAACCAGTTCATCTGTAACATTTTTTCTAGGTTCCACATATAGGCATTAATATACAATATTTGTTTTTCTCTTTCTGACTTACCTCACTCTGTATGACAGTCTCTAGATCCATCAACTTCTCTACAAATGACCCAGTTTCATTCCTTTTTATGGCTGAGTAATATTCCATTTTATATATGTACCACATCTTTATCCATTCGTCTGTCTGTGGCCATTTAGGTTGCTTCCATTACCTGGCTATTGTAAATAGTGCTGCAATGAACATTGTGGTGAATGTGTCTCTGTGATTTATGGTTTTCCCTGGGTAAATGCCCAGAAGTGGGATTGCTGGATCCTATGGTAATTCTCTTTTTAGTTTATTAAAGGAACCTCCATACTGTTCTCCATAGTGACTGAATCAATTTACATTCCCACCAGTAGCGGAAGAGGGTTCCTTTTGTCCACACCCTCCCCAGAATTTGTTGTTTGTAGATTATCTGATGATGCCGATTCTAACAGGTGTGAGGTCTTACCTCATTGTAGTTTTGATTTGCATTTCTCTAATAATTAGTGATGTTGAGCAGCTTTTCATGTGCGTCTTGGCCATCTCTGTGTCTTCTTTGAAGAAACGTCCATTTAGATCTTCTGCCCATTTTTGTATTGGGTTGTTTGTTTTATTAATATTAAGCTGCATGAGCTGTTTTTATATATTGGAGTTTAAACCTTTGTCCATTGATTCGTTTGTGAACGTTTTCGCCCATTCTGAGGGTTGCCTTTTTCCATTGCCGTTTTTTTAACAAAGAAAGAAAGAAAGCAAAAGAAGCAGAACACTAATGTGCGTGAAATATGCCTCTTGAAACTGTCGTTTTGAAATATGGACGTCTTTTGAATTTTTTGGTCGATATATGACCCCAGGATTTGTTTTCTGGGCAGGTGTCATTTACAGGCCTGTAATGATTTGGAATATCCACTGACCATTAGCGCTGGGATTAAAGCTGCTGTTGTGTGAAACGGCCACAAGGTGGCAGCAGTTCTCCCTTACCAAATCTGGTTACTAGGGCAGCAGAGCCTCAATGGAAGTCGCATTCTAGTTTGGAATGTAGAACGGAATGTGCCAGGAGAAAGCCCCTCAAGTTTGTTTCACTACTTCTTGTTCGTGTTTTTAATTTAATTTTTTAATTTTTATTACAGCAAGTTTGAGTACAACGTTTAGCTTGTTGTAGGTGTGCAAGAGGTGGTTCTTTTACACATATACATATGTCTGTTCTTCCTGGGATCCTTTTCCCATGAACGTTATGACAGAATGTTGAGTAGTCTTCTCTTGGTACTCCGTAGGTCTTTGGTGATTATATACGTCTACTGTGTTTGTATATGTCTGTTAACAACAATATCGTAATGAATTCAATGCTCACACCTTTCCTTTGGTGAACCATAAGTTTGTTTAATGAATCTGTGATTGCCCTTCTCCGTGGAAATATCTGCCCTGGTATCAATTTATACGTAACACCTATAAGTGATATGATATGATATGTGTCTTTCACTTTCTGACTTACTCCAAGTCACGTGATTACCTCTAGACTCATCTACGGTGCTGCAAATGGCATTGTGTCCTTTTTTCCCTTGGCGAATATTCTGTCTTAGCGAGGTCCATTTTCTGCAATGTGATTCCCTGAGGGCTGAGGATTAGCTGACCTGGGCAGCCTGACCCTGCCGGCAAGCCCTCCCCAGGTGTGCCTGGGTTGAGGCCAATATAAACAGCACTCCAGGCAGCAATAGCCCCTGCAGCTGTGCCTGACTCCATATTCTCTGCCCCGTCAGCAGTCTCGGGGCTGTGCTGGTGGGAGGGTGTGAGGTTCCACGGCTTTGTGGGCGGCCCGGTGTGAGTGGGGCTCTGCTGGACTTTCTGCAGGAGTTGCCAGGCTGCCACCTCTAAAGAAGACGATGTGTCACCCATAACTTCCACTGGAATATCTCTCCGGGCTGAGGTGAGGAAGGAAAAAAAGGAGTGGGGGCCGGGACAGGAGGGGTATCTCAGGCAGGGCAATGGAAAGCTTCCAGAAGAGCGCCCGTGGCCTGGACCATCCTGGCTGACCTGCAGGCACCATGTTGGCCTGCGTGCTGTCGCTGTTGTGGCTCCACGGCCCTTCCTCTAGGCTTTCAAGCCCTTGTACATATTCAGGTGTTTCACCTGGGAAGGGTGGGAACAGTTCAGCAGCAGCTGGCCTGGGGCTCAGCTCACGTTTACTCACAGAGGCCTCGGCACGGTCCCCCAGGTTTGCAATAAGGACGCTCCTTGCGTGGGCGGGCGGGGCTGCTGGCTGTATGGGGGATGATTCCCCACCTCTGACCAATTTCAGAATTGTTTAGCACTGGAGCAAGTGCCTTGGTTGTGTTTCCCTCTGTATAACTGTTAGTTTCAGCTTTTTTTTTTCTTTTTTGGTTCAAGTTAGATTTTAATCCTCTTTTATGTATTTCTGGATATAAGCATGGAAATAATTCATTCTTATAAATACATCAGTGTGAATGGAAGAACCTTTTTTCTGTTTTATTTTTACATTTTATTTTTAAAAATTTTGAAATTTAATTTAATTTATTTTTTATACAGTAGGTTATTATTAGTTATCTATTTTATGCATAGACATGTATACAGGTGAATCACAATCTCCCAACTCATCCCACCACCACCAACCCATGGCTTCCCCAACTTTGTGTCCATACGTTTGTTCTCTACATCTGTGTCTCTATTTCTGCCCTGCAAACCAGTTCATCTGTACCATTTTTCTAGGTTCCACATATAGGCATTAATATACAATATTTGTTTTTCTCTTTCTGACTTACTTCACTCTGTATGACAGTCTCTAGATCCATCAAATTCTCTACAAATGACCCAGTTTCATTCCTTTTTATGACTGAGTAATATTCCATTTTATATATGTACCACATCTTTATCCATTCGTCTGTCTGTGGGCATTTAGGTTGCTTCCATTACCTGGCTATTGTAAATAGTGCTGCAATGAACATTGTGGTGAATGTGTCTCTGTGATTTATGGTTTTCCCTGGGTAAATGCCCAGAAGTAGGATTGCTGGATCCTATGGTAATTCTTTTTTTAGTTTTTTAAAGGAACCTCCATACTGTTCTCCATAGTGACTGTATCAATTTACATTCCCACCAATAGCGGAAGAGGGTTCCTTTTGTCCACACCCTCCCCAGAATTTATTGTTTGTAGATTATCTGATGATGCCGATTCTAACAGGTGTGAGGTCTTACCTCATTTTAGTTTTGATTTGCATTTCTCTAATAATTAGTGATGTTGAGCAGCTTTTCATGTGCGTCTTGGCCATCTCTGTGTCTTCTTTGAAGAAACGTCTATTTAGATCTTCTGCCCATTTTTGTATTGGGTTGTTTGTTTTATTAATATTAAGCTGCATGTGCTGTTTATATATATTGGAGATTAAACCTTTGTCCATTGATTCGTTTGTGAACGTTTTCGCCCATTCTGAGGGTTGCCTTTTACCATTCCCGTATATTTAACAAAGAAAGAAAGAAAGCTAAAGAAGCAGAACACTAATGTGCGTGAAATATGCCTCTTGAAACTGTCGTTTTGAAATATGAACGTCTTTTGAATTTTTTGGTCGATATATGACCCCAGGATTTGTTTTCAGGGCAGGTGTCATTTACAGGCCTGTAATGATTTGGAATATTCACTGACCATTAGCGCTGGGATTAAAGCTGCTGTTGTGTGAAACGGCCACAAGGTGGCAGCAGTTCTCCCTTACCAAATGTGGTTACTAGGGCAGCAGAGCCTCAATGGAAGTCGCGTTCTAGTTTGGAATGTAGAACGGAATGTGCCAGGAGAAAGCCCCTCAAGTTTGTTTCACTACTTCTTGTTCGTGTTTTTAATTTAATTTTTTAATTTTTATTACAGCAAGTTTGAGTACAACGTTTAGCTTGTTGTAGGTGTGCAAGAGGTGGTTCTTTTACACATATACATATGTCTGTTCTTCCTGGGATCCTTTTCCCATGAACGTTATGACAGAATGTTGAGTAGTCTTCTCTTGGTACTCCGTAGGTCTTTGGTGATTATATACGTCTACTGTGTTTGTATATGTCTGTTAACAACAATATCGTAATGAATTCAATGCTCACACCTTTCCTTTGGTGAACCATAAGTTTGTTTAATGAATCTGTGATTGCCCTTCTCCGTGGAAATATCTGCCCTGGTATCAATTTATACGTAACACCTATAAGTGATATGATATGATATGTGTCTTTCATTTTCTGACTTACTCCAAGTCACGTGATTACCTCTAGACTCATCTACGGTGCTGCAAATGGCATTGTGTCCTTTTTTCCCTTGGCGAATATTCTGTCTTAGCGAGGTCCATTTTCTGCAATGTGATTCCCTGAGGGCTGAGGATTAGCTGACCTGGGCAGCCTGACCCTGCCGGCAAGCCCTCCCCAGGTGTGCCTGGGTTGAGGCCAATATAAACAGCACTCCAGGCAGCAATAGCCCCTGCAGCTGTGCCTGACTCCATATTCTCTGCCCCGTCAGCAGTCTCGGGGCTGTGCTGGTGGGAGGGTGTGAGGTTCCACGGCTTTGTGGGCGGCCCGGTGTGAGTGGGGCTCTGCTGGACTTTCTGCAGGAGTTGCCAGGCTGCCACCTCTAAAGAAGACGATGTGTCACCCATAACTTCCACTGGAATATCTCTCCGGGCTGAGGTGAGGAAGGAAAAAAAGGAGTGGTGGCCGGGACAGGAGGGGTATCTCAGGCAGGGCAATGGAAAGCTTCCAGAAGAGCGCCCGTGGCCTGGACCATCCTGGCTGACCTGCAGGCACCATGTTGGTCTGCGTGCTGTCGCTGATGTGGCTCCACGGCCCTTCGTCTAGGCTTTCAAGCCCTTGTACATATTCAGGTGTTTCACCTGGGAAGGGTGGGAACAGTTCAGCAGCAGCTGGCCTGGGGCTCAGCTCACGTTTACTCACAGAGGCCTCGGCACGGTCCCCCAGCTTTGCAATAAGGACGCTCCTTGCGTGGGCGGGCGGGGCTGCTGGCTGTATGGGGGATGATTCCCCACCTCTGACCAATTTCAGAATTGTTTAGCACTGGAGCAAGTGCCTTGGTTGTGTTTCCCTCTGTATAACTGTTAGGTTCAGCTATTTTTTTTTTTGGTTCAAGTTAGATTTTATTCCTCTTTTATGTATTCATGGATATAAGCATGGAAATAATTCATTCTTATAAATACATCAGTGTGAATGGAAGAAACTTTTTTCTGTTTTATTTTTACATTTTATTTTTAAAAATTTTGAAATTTAATTTAATTTATTTTTTATACAGTAGGTTATTATTAGTTATCTATTTTATGCATAGACATGTATACAGGTGAATCACAATCTCCCAACTCATCCCACCACCACCAACCCATGGCTTCCCCAACTGTGTGTCCATACGTTTGTTCTCTACATCTGTGTCTCTATTTCTGCCCTGAAAACCAGTTCATCTGTACCATTTTTCTAGGTTCCACATATAGGCATTAATATACAATATTTGTTTTTCTCTTTCTGACTTACTTCACTCTGTATGACAGTCTCTAGATCCATCAAATTCTCTACAAATGACCCAGTTTCATTCCTTTTTATGGCTGAGTAATATTCCATTTTATATATGTACCACATCTTTATCCATTCGTCTGTCTGTGGCCATTTAGGTTGCTTCCATTACCTGGCTATTGTAAATAGTGCTGCAATGAACATTGTGGTGAATGTGTCTCTGTGATTTATGGTTTTCCCTGGGTAAATGCCCAGAAGTGGGATTGCTGGATCCTATGGTAATTCTTTTTTTAGTTTTTTAAAGGAACCTCCATACTGTTCTCCATAGTGACTCTATCAATTTACATTCCCACCAATAGCGGAAGAGGGTTCCTTTTGTCCACACCCTCCCCAGAATTTGTTGTTTGTAGATTATCTGATGATGCCGATTCTAACAGGTGTGAGGTCTTACCTCATTTTAGTTTTGATTTGCATTTCTCTAATAATTAGTGATGTTGAGCAGCTTTTCATGTGCGTCTTGGCCATCTCTGTGTCTTCTTTGAAGAAACGTCTATTTAGATCTTCTGCCCATTTTTGTATTGGGTTGTTTGTTTTATTAATATTAAACTGCATGTGCTGTTTATATATATTGGAGATTAAACCTTTGTCCATTGATTCGTTTGTGAACGTTTTCGCCCATTCTGAGGGTTGCCTTTTACCATTCCCGTATATTTAACAAAGAAAGAAAGAAAGCTAAAGAAGCAGAACACTAATGTGCGTGAAATATGCCTCTTGAAACTGTCGTTTTGAAATATGGACGTCTTTTGAATTTTTTGGTCGATATATGACCCCAGGATTTGTTTTCAGGGCAGGTGTCATTTACAGGCCTGTAATGATTTGGAATATCCACTGACCATTAGCGCTGGGATTAAAGCTGCTGTTGTGTGAAACGGCCACAAGGTGGCAGCAGTTCTCCCTTACCAAATCTGGTTACTAGGGCAGCAGAGCCTCAATGGAAGTCGCGTTCTAGATTGGAATGTAGAACGGAATGTGCCAGGAGAAAGCCCCTCAAGTTTGTCTCACTACTTCTTGTTCGTGTTTTTAATTTAATTTTTTATTTTTTATTACAGCAAGTTTGAGTACAACGTTTAGCTTGTTGTAGGTGTGCAAGAGGTGGTTCTTTTACACATATACATATGTCTGTTCTTCCTGGGATCCTTTTCCCATGTACGTTATGACAGAATGTTGAGTAGTCTTCTCTTGGTACTCCGTAGGTCTTTGGTGATTATATACGTCTACTGTGTTTGTATATGTCTGTTAACCCCAATATCGTAATGAATTCAATGCTCACACCTTTCCTTTGGTGAACCATAAGTTTGTTTAATGAATCTGTGATTACCCTTCTCCGTGGAAATATCTGCCCTGGTATCAATTTATAGGTAACACCTATAAGTGATATGATATGATATGTGTCTTTCACTTTCTGACTTACTCCAAGTCACGTGATTACCTCTAGACTCATCTACGGTGCTGCAAATGGCATTGTGTCCATTTTTTCCTTGGCGAATATTCTCTCTTAGCGAGGTCCATTTTCTGCAATGTGATTCCCTGAGGGCTGAGGATTAGCTGACCTGGGCAGCCTGACCCTGCCGTCAAGGCCTCCCCAGGTGTGCCTGGTTTGTGGTCAATATAAACAGCACTCCAGGCAGCAATAGCCCCTGCAGCTGTGCCTGACTCCATATTCTCTGCCCCGTCAGCAGTCTCGGGGCTCTGCTGGTGGGAGGGTGTGATGGTCCACGGCTTTGTGGGCGGCCCGGTGTGAGTGGAGCTCTGCTGGACTTTCTGCAGGAGTTGCCAGGCTGCCACCTGTAAAGAAGAGGATGTGTCACCCATAATTTCCACTGGAATATCTCTCCGGGCTGAGGCGAGTCAGGAAAAAAGGAGTGGTGGCCGGGACAGGAGGGGTATCTCAGGCAGGGCAATGGAAAGCTTGCAGAAGAGCGCCCGTGGCCTGGACCAGCCTGGCTGACCTGCAGGCACCAAGTTGGCCTGCGTGGTGTCGCTGGTGTGTCTCCACGGCCCTTCCTCTAGGCTTTCAAGCCCTTGTACATATTCAGGTGTTTCACCTGGGAAGGGTGGGAACAGTTCAGCAGCAGCTGGCCTGGGGCTCAGCTCACGTTTACTCACAGAGGCCTCGGCACGGTCCCCCAGCTTTGCAATAAGGACGCTCCTTGCGTGGGCGGACGGGGCTGCTGGCTGTATGGGAGATGATTCCCCACCTCTGACCAATTCCAGAATTGTTTACCACTGGAGCAAGTGCCTTGGTAGTGTTTTTCTCTGTATAACTGTTAGGTTCAGTTCTTTTTTTTATTTTTTGGTTCAAGTTAGGTTCTTTTCCTCTTTTATGTATTTATAGATATAAGCATGGAAATAGTTCATTCTTATAAATACATCAGTGTGAATGGAAGAAATTTTTTTCTGTTTTATTTTTACATTTTATTTTTAAAAATTTTGTAATTTAATTTTATTTATTTTTTTATACAGTAGGTTATTATTAGTTATCTATTTTATGCATAGACATGTATACAGGTCAATCCCAATCTCCCAACTCATCCCACCAACACCACCCCATGGCTTCGCCCACTTTGTGTCCATACGTTTTTTATCCACCTATGTGTCTCTATTTCTGCCCTGCAAACCAGTTCATCTGAACCATTTTTCTAGGTTCCACATATAGGCATTAATATACAATATTTGTTTTTCTCTTTCTGACTTACTTCACTCTGTATGACAGTCTCTAGATCCATCAACTTCTCTACAAATGACCCAGTTTCATTCCTTTTTATGGCTGAGTAATATTCCATTTTATATATGTACCACATCTTTATCCATTCATCTGTCTGTGGCCATTTAGGTTGCTTCCATTACCTGGGTATTGTAAATAGTGCTGCAATGAACATTGTGGTGAATGTGTCTTTGTGATTTTTGGTTTTCTCTGGGTATATGCCCAGAAGTGGGATTGCTGGATCCTATGGTAATTCTCTTTTTAGTTTTTTAAAGGAACCTCCATAGTCTTCTCCATAGTGACTGTATCAATTTACATTCCCACCAATAGCGGAAGTGGGTTCCTTTTGTCCACACCCTCCCCAGAATTTGTTGTTTGTAGATTATCTGATGATGCCGATTCTAACAGGTGTGAGGTCTTACCTCATTGTAGTTTTGATTTGCATTTCTCTAATAATTAGTGATGTTGAGCAGCTTTTCATGTGCGTCTTGGCCATCTCTGTGTCTTCTTTGAAGAAACGTCTATTTAGATCTTCTGCACAGTTTTGTATTGGGTTGTTTGTTTTATTAATTTTAAGCTGACTGAGCTGTTTATATATGTTGGAGATTAAACCTTTCTCCATTGATTCGTTTGTGAACGTTTTCGCCCATTCTGAGGGTTGCCGTTTTCCATTCCCGTTCTTTTAAAGAAGAAAGAAAGAAAGCAAAAGAAGCAGAACACTAATGTGCGTGAAATATGCCTCTTGAAACTGTCGTTTTGAAATATGGACGTCTTTTGAATTTTTTGGTCGATATATGACCCCAGGATTTGTTTTCAGGGCAGGTGTCATTTACAGGCGTGTAATGATTTGGAATATCCACTGACCATTAGCGCTGGGATTAAAGCTGCAGTTGTGTGAAACGGCCACAAGGTGGCAGCAGTTCTCCCTTACCAAATCTGGTTACTAGGGCAGCAGAGCCTCAAAGGAACTCGTGTTCTAGATTGGAATGTAGAACGGAATGTGCCAGGAGAAAGCCCCTCAAGTTTGTCTCTCTACTTCTTGTTCGTGTTTTTAATTTAATTTTTTATTTTTTATTACAGCAAGTTTGAGTACAATGTTTAGCATGTTGTAGGTGTGCAAGAGGTGGTTCTTTTACACATATACATATGTCTGTTCTTCCTGGGATCCTTTTCCCATGTACGTTATGACAGAATGTTGAGTAGTCTTCCCTTGGTACTCCGTAGGTATTTGGTGATTATATACGTCTACTGTGTTTGTATATGTATGTTAATCCCAATATCGTAATGAATTCAATCCTCACACCTTTCCTTTGGTGAAACATAAGTTTGTTTAATGAATCTGTGATTGCCCTTCTCCGTGGAAATATCAGCCCTGGTATCAATTTATAGGTAACACCTATAAGTGATATGATATGATATGTGTCTTTCACATTCTGACTTACTACAAGTTACGTGATTACCTCGAGACTCATCTACGGTGCTGCAAATGGCATTGTGTCCTTTTTTTCCTTGGCGAATATTCTGTCTTAGCGAGGTCCATTTTCTGCAATGTGATTCCCTGAGGGCTGAGGATTAGCTGACCTGGGCAGCCTGACCCTGCCGGCAAGCCCTCCCCAGGTGTGCCTGGGTTGAGGTCAATATAAACAGCACTCCAGGCAGCAATAGCCCCTGCAGCTGTGCCTGACTCCATATTCTCTGCCCCGTCAGCAGTCTCGGGGCTGTGCTGGTGGGAGGGTGTGAGGGTCCACGGCTTTGTGGGCGGCCCGGTGTGAGTGGAGCTCTGCTGGACTTTCTGCAGGAGTTGCCAGGCTGCCAACTGTAAAGAAGAGGATGTGTCATCCATAACTTCCACTGGAATATCTCTCCGGGCTGAGGTGAGGAAGGAAAAAAAGGAGTGGGGGCCGGGACAGGAGGGGTATCTCAGGCAGGGCAATGGAAAGCTTCCAGAAGAGCGCCCGTGTCCAGGACCATCCTGGCTGACCTGCAGGCACCAAGTTGGCCTGCGTGCTGTCGCTGGTGTGTCTCCACGGCCCTTCCTCTAGGCTTTCAAGCCCTTGTACATATTCAGGTGTTTCACCTGGGAAGGGTGGGAACAGTTCAGCAGCAGCTTGCCTGGGGCTCAGCTCACGTTTACTCACAGAGGCCTCGGCACGGTCCCACAGCTTTGCAATAAGGACGCTCCTTGTGTGGGCTGGTGGGGCTGCTGGCTGTATGGGGGATGATTCCCCACCTCTGACCAATTTCAGAATTGTTTACCACTGGAGCAAGTGCCTTGGTTGTGTTTCCCTCTGTATAACTGTTAGGTTCAGCTTTTTTTTTTTCTTTTTTGGTTCAAGTTAGATTTTATTCCTCTTTTATGTATTTATGGATATAAGCATGGAAATAATTCATTCTTATAAATACATCAGTGTGAATGAAAGGACTTTTTTTCTGTTTTATTTTTACATTTTATTTTTTAAAATTTTGAAATTTAATTTTATTTATTTTTTATACAGTAGGTTATTATTAGTTATCTATTTTATGCATAGACATATATACAGGTCAATCCCAATCTCCCAACACATCCCACCACCCCCCCCCATGGCTTCCCCCCTTTGTGTCCATACGTTTGTTCTCTACCTCTGTGTCTCTATTTCTGCCCTGCAAACCAGTTCATCTGTACCATTTTTTCTAGGTTCCACATATAGGCATTAATATACAATATTTGTTTTTCACTTTCTGACATACTTCACTCTGTATGACAGTCTCTAGATCCGTCAACTTCTCTACAAATGACCCAGTTTCATTCCTTTTTATGGCTGAGTAATATTCCATTTTATATATATACCACATCTTTATCCATTCGTCTGTCTGTGGCCATTTAGGTTGCTTCCATTACCTGGCTATTGTAAATAGTGCTGCAATGAACATTGTGGTGAATGTGTCTCTGTGATTTATGGTTTTCCCTGGGTAAATGCCCAGAAGTGGGATTGCTGGATCCTATGGTAATTCTTTTTTTAGTTTTTTAAAGGAACCTCCATACAGTTCTCCATAGTGACTGTATCAATTTACATTCCCAACAATAGCGGAAGAGGGTTCCTTTTGTCCACACCCTCCCCAGAATTTGTTGTTTGTAGATTATCTGATGATGCCGATTCTAACAGGTGTGAGGTCTTACCTCATTTTAGTTTTGATTTGCATTTCTCTAATAATTAGTGATGTTGAGCAGCTTTTCATGAGCGTCTTGGCCATCTCTGTGTCTTCTTGGAAGAAACGTCTATTTAGATCTTCTGCCCATTTTTGTATTGGGTTGTTTGTTTTATTAATATTAAGCTGCATGTGCTGTTTATATATATTGGAGATTAAACCTTTGTCCATTGATTCGTTTGTGAACGTTTTCGCCCATTCTGAGGGTTGCCTTTTACCATTCCCGTATATTTAACAAAGAAAGAAAGAAAGCTAAAGAAGCAGAACACTAATGTGCGTGAAATATGCCTCTTGAAACTGTCGTTTTGAAATATGGACGTCTTTTGAATTTTTTGGTCGATATATGACCCCAGGATTTGTTTTCAGGGCAGGTGTCATTTACAGGCCTGTAATGATTTGGAATATCCACTGACCATTAGCGCTGGGATTAAAGCTGCTGTTGTGTGAAACGGCCACAAGGTGGCAGCAGTTCTCCCTTACCAAATCTGGTTACTAGGGCAGCAGAGCCTCAATGGAAGTCGCGTTCTAGATTGCAATGTAGAACGGAATGTGCCAGGAGAAAGCCCCTCAAGTTTGTCTCACTACTTCTTGTTCGTGTTTTTAATTTAATTTTTTATTTTTTATTACAGCAAGTTTGAGTACAACGTTTAGCTTGTTGTAGGTGTGCAAGAGGTGGTTCTTTTACACATATACATATGTCTGTTCTTCCTGGGATCCTTTTCCCATGTACGTTATGACAGAATGTTGAGTAGTCTTCTCTTGGTACTCCGTAGGTCTTTGGTGATTATATACGTCTACTGTGTTTGTATATGTCTGTTAACCCCAATATCGTAATGAATTCAATGCTCACACCTTTCCTTTGGTGAACCATAAGTTTGTTTAATGAATCTGTGATTACCCTTCTCCGTGGAAATATCTGCCCTGGTATCAATTTATAGGTAACACCTATAAGTGATATGATATGATATGTGTCTTTCACTTTCTGACTTACTCCAAGTCACGTGATTACCTCTAGACTCATCTACGGTGCTGCAAATGGCATTGTGTCCGTTTTTTCCTTGGCGAATATTCTGTCTTAGCGAGGTCCATTTTCTGCAATGTGATTCCCTGAGGGCTGAGGATTAGCTGACATGGGCAGCCTGACCCTGCCGGCAAGCCCTCCCCAGGTGTGCCTGGGTTGAGGTCAATATAAACAGCACTCCAGGCGGCAATAGCCCCTGCAGCTGTGCCTGACTCCATATTCTCTGCCCCGTCAGCAGTCTCGGGGCTGTGCTGGTGGGAGGGTGTGAGGGTCCACGGCTTTGTGGGCGGCCCGGTGTGAGTGGGGCTCTGCTGGACGTTCTGCAGGAGTTGCCAGGCTGCCACCTGTAAAGAAGAGGATGTGTCACCCATAATTTCCACTGGAATATCTCTCCGGGCTGAGGCACGTCAGGAAAAAAGGAGTGGTGGCCGGGACAGGATGGGTATCTCAGGCAGGGCAATGGAAAGCTTCCAAAAGAGTGCCCGTGGCCAGGACCATCCTGGCTGACCTGCAGGCACCAAGTTGGCCTGCGTGCTGTTGCTCGTGTGGCTCCACGGCCCTTCCTCTAGGCTTTCAAGCCCTTGTACATATTCAGGTGTTTCACCTGGGAAGGGTGGGAACAGTTCAGCAGCAGCTGGCCTGGGGCTCAGCTCACGTTTACTCACAGAGGCCTCGGCACGGTCCCACAGCTTTGCAATAAGGATGCTCCTTGCGTGGTGTGGTGGGGCTGCTGGCTGTATGGGGGATGATTCCCCACCTAAGACCAATTTCAGAATTGTTTACCACTGGAGCAAGTGCCTTGGTTGTGTTTCCCTCTGTATAACTGTTAGGTTCAGCTTTTTGTTTTCTTTTTTGGTTCAAGTTAGATTTTATTCCTCTTTTATGTATTTATGGATATAAGCATGGAAATAATTCATTCTTATAAATACATCAGTGTGAATGGAAGGACTTTTTTTCTGTTTTATTTTAACATTTTATTTTTTAAAATTTAGAAATTTAATTTTATTTATTTTTTCATACAGTAGGTTATTATTAGTTATCTATTTTATGCCTAGACATGTATACAGGTCAATCCCAATCTCCCAACTCATCCCACCACCACCACCCCATGGCTTCCCCCACTTTGTGTCCATACGTTTGTTCTCTGCCTCTGTGTGTCTATTTCTGCCCTGCAAACCAGTTCATCTGTACCATTTTTTCTAGTTTCCACATATAGGCATTAATATACAATATTTGTTTTTCTCTTTCTGACTTACCTCACTCTGTATGACAGTCTCTAGATCCATCAACTTCTCTACAAATGACCCAGTTTCATTCCTTTTTATGGCTGAGTAATATTCCATTTTATATATGTACCACATCTTTATCCATTCATGTGTCTGTGGGCATTTAGGTGGCTTCCATTACCTGGCTATTGTAAATAGTGTTGCAATGAACATTGTGGTGAATGTGTCTCTGTGATTTATGGTTTTCTCTTGGTAAATGCCCAGAAGTGGGATTGCTGGATCCTATGGTAATTCTCTTTTTAGTTTTTTAAAGGAACCTCCATACTGTTCTCCATAGTGACTGTATCAATTTACATTCCCACCAATAGCGGAAGAGGGTTCCTTTTGTCCACACCCTCCCCAGAATTTGTTGTTTGTAGATTATCTGATGATGCCGATTCTAACAGGTGTGAGGTCTTACCTCATTGTAGTTTTGATTTGCATTTCTCTAATAATTAGTGATGTTGAGCAGCTTTTCATGTGCGTCTGGGCCATCTCTGTGTCTTCTTTGAAGAAACGTCTATTTAGATCTTCTGCCCATTTTTGTATTGGGTTGTTTGTTTTATTAATATTAAGCTGCATGAGCTGTTTATATATATTGGAGATAATACCTTTGTCCATTGATTCGTTTGTGAACGTTTTCGCCCATTCTGAGGGTTGCCTTTTTCCATTCCCTTTTTTTAACAAAGAAAGAAAGAAAGCAAAAGAAGCAGAACACTAATGTGCGTGAAATATGCCTCTTGAAACTGTCGTTTTGAAATATGGACGTCTTTTGAATATTTTGGTCGATATATGACCCCAGGATTTGTTTCAGGGCAGGTGTCATTTACAGGCCTGTAATGTTTTGGAATATCCACTGACCTTTAGCGCTGGGATTAAAGCTGCTGTTGTGTGAAACGGCCACAAGGTGGCAGCAGTTCTCCCTTACCAAATCTGGTTACTAGGGCAGCAGAGCCTCAATGGAAGTCGCGTTCTAGATTGGAATGTAGAACGGAATGTGCCAGGAGAAAGCCCCTCAAGTTTGTCTCACTACTTCTTGTTCGTGTTTTTAATTTAATTTTTTATTTTTTATTACAGCAAGTTTGAGTACAACGTTTAGCTTGTTGTAGGTGTGCAAAAGGTGGTTCTTTTACACATATACATATGTCTGTTCTTCCTGGGATCCTTTTCCCATGAACATTATGACAGAATGTTGAGTAGTCTTCTCTTGGTACTCCGTAGGTCTTTGGTAATTATATACGTGTACTGTGTTTGTATATATCTGTTAACACCAATATCGTAATGAATTCAATCCTCACACCTTTCCTTTGGTGAACCATAAGTTTGTTTAATGAATCTGTGATTGCCCTTCTCCGTGGAAATATCTGCCCTGGTATCAATTTATAGGTAACACCTATAAGTGATATGATATGATATGTGTCTTTCACTTTCTGACTTACTCCAAGTCACGTGATTACCTCTAGATTCATCTACGGTGCTGCAAATGGCATTGTGTCCTTTTTTCCCTTGGCGAATATTCTGTCATAGCGAGGTCCATTTTCTGCAATGTGATTCCCTGAGGGCTGAGGATTAGCTGACCTGGGCAGCCTGACCCTGCCGGCAAGCCCTCCCCAGGTGTGCCTGGGTTGAGGCCAATATAAACAGCACTCCAGGCAGCAATAGCCCCTGCAGCTGTGCCTGACTCCATATTCTCTGCCCCGTCAGCAGTCTCGGGGCTGTGCTGGTGGGAGGGTGTGAGGGTCCACGGCTTTGTGGGCGGCCCGGTATGAGTGGGGCTCTGCTGGACTTTCTGCAGGAGTTGCCAGGCTGCCACCTCTAAAGAAGACGATGTGTCACCCATAACTTCCACTGGAATCTCTCTCCGGGCTGAGGTGAGGAAGGAAAAAAAGGAGTGGGGGCCGGGACAGGAGGGGTATCTCAGGCAGGGCAATGCAAAGCTTCCAGAAGAGCGCCCGTGGCCTGGACCAGCCTGGCTGACCTGCAGGCACCAAGTTGGCCTGCGTGCTGTCGCTGGTGTGGCTCCACGGCCCTTCCTCTAGGCTTTCAAGCCCTTGTACATATTCAGGTGTTTCACCTGGGAATGGTGGGAACAGTTCAGCAGCAGCTGGCCTGGGGCTCAGCTCACGTTTACTCACAGAGGCCTCGGCACGGTCCCCCAGCTTTGCAATAAGGACGCTCCTTGCGTGGGCGGGCGGGGCTGCTGGCTGTATGGGAGATGATTCCCCACCTCTGACCAATTTCAGAATTGTTTACCACTGGAGCAAGTGCCTTGGTAGTGTTTTTCTCTGTATAACTGTTAGGTTCAGTTCTTTTTTTTATTTTTTGGTTCAAGTTAGGTTTTATTCCTCTTTTATGTATTTATAGATATAAGCATGGAAATAGTTCATTCTTATAAATACATCAGTGTGAATGGAAGAAATTTTTTTCTGTTTTATTTTTACATTTTATTTTTAAAAATTTTGTAATTTAATTTTATTTATTTTTTTATACAGTAGGTTATTATTAGTTATCTATTTTATGCATAGACATGTATACAGGTCAATCCCAATCTCCCAACTCATCCCACCAACACCACCCCATGGCTTCCCCCACTTTGTGTCCATACGTTTTTTATCCACCTATGTGTCTCTATTTCTGCCCTGCAAACCAGTTCATCTGAACCATTTTTCTAGGTTCCACATATAGGCATTAATATACAATATTTGTTTTTCTCTTTCTGACTTACTTCACTCTGTATGACAGTCTCTAGATCCATCAACTTCTCTACAAATGACCCAGTTTCATTCCTTTTTATGGCTGAGTAATATTCCATTTTATATATGTACCACATCTTTATCCATTCATCTGTCTGTGGCCATTTAGGTTGCTTCCATTACCTGGCTATTGTAAATAGTGCTGCAATGAACATTGTGGTGAATGTGTCTTTGTGATTTTTGGTTTTCTCTGGGTATATGCCCAGAAGTGGGATTGCTGGATCCTATGGTAATTCTCTTTTTAGTTTTTTAAAGGAACCTCCATAGTCTTCTCCATAGTGACTGTATCAATTTACATTCCCACCAATAGCGGAAGAGGGTTCCTTTTGTCCACACCCTCCCCAGAATTTGTTGTTTGTAGATTATCTGATGATGCCGATTCTAACAGGTGTGAGGTCTTACCTCATTGTAGTTTTGATTTGCATTTCTCTAATAATTAGTGATGTTGAGCAGCTTTTCATGTGCGTCTTGGCCATCTCTGTGTCTTCTTTGAAGAAACGTCTCTTTAGATCTTCTGCACAGTTTTGTATTGGGTTGTTTGTTTTATTAATTTTAAGCTGACTGAGCTGTTTATATATGTTGGAGATTAAACCTTTCTCCATTGATTCGTTTGTGAACGTTTTCGCCCATTCTGAGGGTTGCCGTTTTCCATTCCCGTTGTTTTAAAGAAGAAAGAAAGAAAGCAAAAGAAGCAGAACACTAATGTGCGTGAAATATGCCTCTTGAAACTGTCGTTTTGAAATATGGACGTCTTTTGAATTTTTTGGTCGATATATGACCCCAGGATTTGTTTTCAGGGCAGGTGTCATTTACAGGCGTGTAATGATTTGGAATATCCACTGACCATTAGCGTTGGGATTAAAGCTGCAGTTGTGTGAAACGGCCACAAGGTGGCAGCAGTTCTCCCTTACCAAATCTGGTTACTAGGGCAGCAGAGACTCAATGGAAGTCGTGTTCTAGATTGGAATGTAGAACGGAATGTGCCAGGAGAAAGCCCCTCAAGTTTGTCTCTCTACTTCTTGTTCGTGTTTTTAATTTAATTTTTTATTTTTTATTACAGCAAGTTTGAGTACAATGTTTAGCATGTTGTAGGTGTGCAAGAGGTGGTTCTTTTACACATATACATATGTCTGTTCTTCCTGGGATCCTTTTCCCATGTACGTTATGACAGAATGTTGAGTAGTCTTCTCTTGGTACTCCGTAGGTCTTTGGTGATTATATACGTCTGCTGTGTTTGTATATGTCTGTTAACCCCAATATCGTAATGAATTCAATCCTCACACCTTTCCTTTGGTGAACCATAAGTTTGTTTAATGAATCTGTGATTGCCCTTCTCCGTGGAAATATCTGCCCTGGTATCAATTTATAGGTAACACCTATAAGTGATATGATATGATATGTGTCTTTCACATTCTGACTTACTACAAGTTACGTGATTACCTCGAGACTCATCTACGGTGCTGCAAATGGCATTGTGTCCTTTTTTTCCTTGGCGAATATTCTGTCTTAGCGAGGTCCATTTTCTGCAATGTGATTCCCTGAGGGCTGAGGATTAGCTGACCTGGGCAGCCTGACCCTGCCGGCAAGCCCTCCCCAGGTGTGCCTGGGTTGAGGTCAATATAAACAGCACTCCAGGCAGCAATAGCCCCTGCAGCTGTGCCTGACTCCATATTCTCTGCCCCGTCAGCAGTCTCGGGGCTGTGCTCTTGGGAGGGTGTGAGGGTCCACGGCTTTTTGGGTGGCCCGGTGTGAGTGGGGCTCTGCTGGACTTTCTGCAGGAGTTGCCAGGCTGCCATCTGTAAAGAAGAGGATTTGTCACCCATAACTTCCACTGGAATATCTCTCCGGGCTGAGGTGAGGAAGGAAAAAAAGGAGTGGGGGCCGGGACAGGAGGGGTATCTCAGGCAGGGCAATGGAAAGCTTCCAGAAGAGCGCCCGTGGCCAGGACCATCCTGGCTGACCTGCAGGCACCAAGTTGGCCTGCGTGCTGTCGCTGGTGTGTCTCCACGGCCCTTCCTCTAGGCTTTCAAGCCCTTGTACATATTCAGGTGTTTCACCTGGGAAGGGTGGGAACAGTTCAGCAGCAGCTGGCCTGGGGCTCAGCTCACGTTTACTCACCGAGGCCTCGGCACGGTCCCCCAGCTTTGCAATAAGGACGCTCCTTGCGTGGGCGGGCGGGGCTGCTGGCTGTATGGGAGATGATTCCCCACCTCTGACCAATTTCAGAATTGTTTACCACTGGAGCAAGTGCCTTGGTAGTGTTTTTCTCTGTATAACTGTTAGGTTCAGTTCTTTTTTTTATTTTTTGGTTCAAGTTAGGTTTTATTCCTCTTTTATGTATTTATAGATATAAGCATGGAAATAGTTCATTCTTATAAATACATCAGTGTGAATGGAAGAAATTTTTTTCTGTTTTATTTTTACATTTTATTTTTAAAAATTTTGTAATTTAATTTTATTTATTTTTTTATACAGTAGGTTATTATTAGTTATCTATTTTATGCATATACATGTATACAGGTCAATCCCAATCTCCCAACTCATCCCACCACCACCACCCCATGGCTTTCCCCACTTTGTGTCCATACGTTTTTTATCCACCTATGTGTCTCTATTTCTGCCCTGCAAACCAGTTCATCTGAACCATTTTTCTAGGTTCCACATATAGGCATTAATATACAATATTTGTTTTTCTCTTTCTGACTTACTTCACTCTGTATGACAGTCTCTAGATCCATCAACTTCTCTACAAATGACCCAGTTTCATTCCTTTTTATGGCTGAGTAATATTCCATTTTATATATGTACCACATCTTTATCCATTCATCTGTCTGTGGCCATTTAGGTTGCTTCCATTACCTGGCTATTGTAAATAGTGCTGCAATGAACATTGTGGTGAATGTGTCTTTGTGATTTTTGGTTTTCTCTGGGTATATGCCCAGAAGTGGGATTGCTGGATCCTATGGTAATTCTCTTTTTAGTTTTTTAAAGGAACCTCCATAGTCTTCTCCATAGTGACTGTATCAATTTACATTCCCACCAATAGCGGAAGTGGGTTCCTTTTGTCCACACCCTCCCCAGAATTTGTTGTTTGTAGATTATCTGATGATGCCGATTCTAACAGGTGTGAGGTCTTACCTCATTGTAGTTTTGATTTGCATTTCTCTAATAATTAGTGATGTTGAGCAGCTTTTCATGTGCGTCTTGGCCATCTCTGTGTCTTCTTTGAAGAAACGTCTATTTAGATCTTCTGCACAGTTTTGTATTGGGTTGTTTGTTTTATTAATTTTAAGCTGACTGAGCTGTTTATATATGTTGGAGATTAAACCTTTCTCCATTGATTCGTTTGTGAACGTTTTCGCCCATTCTGAGGGTTGCCGTTTTCCATTCCCGTTCTTTTAAAGAAGAAAGAAAGAAAGCAAAAGAAGCAGAACACTAATGTGCGTGAAATATGCCTCTTGAAACTGTCGTTTTGAAATATGGACGTCTTTTGAATTTTTTGGTCGATATATGACCCCAGGATTTGTTTTCAGGGCAGGTGTCATTTACAGGCGTGTAGTGATTTGGAATATCCACTGACCATTAGCGCTGGGATTAAAGCTGCAGTTGTGTGAAACGGCCACAAGGTGGCAGCAGTTCTCCCTTACCAAATCTGGTTACTAGGGCAGCAGAGCCTCAATGGAAGTCGCGTTCTAGATTGGAATGTAGAACGGAATGTGCCAGGAGAAAGCCCCTCAAGTTTGTCTCTCTACTTCTTGTTCGTGTTTTTAATTTAATTTTTTATTTTTTATTACAGCACGTTTGAGTACAATGTTTAGCATGTTGTAGGTGTGCAAGAGGTGGTGCTTTTACACATATACTTATGTCTGTTCTTCCTGGGATCATTTTCCCATGTACGTTATGACAGAATGTTGAGTAGTCTTCCCTTGGTACTCCGTAGGTCTTTGGTGATTATATACGTCTACTGTGTTTGTATATGTCTGTTAACCCCAATATCGTAATGAATTCAATCCTCACACCTTTCCTTTGGTGAACCATAAGTTTGTTTAATGAATCTGTGATTGCCCTTCTCCGTGGAAATATCTGCCCTGGTATCAATTTATAGGTAACACCTATAAGTGATATGATATGATATGTGTCTTTCACATTCTGACTTACTACAAGTTACGTGATTACCTCGAGACTCATCTACGGTGCTGCAAATGGCATTGTGTCCTTTTTTTCCTTGGCGAATATTCTGTCTTAGCGAGGTCCATTTTCTGCAATGTGATTCCCTGAGGGCTGAGGATTAGCTGACCTGGGCAGCCTGACCCTGCCGGCAAGCCCTCCCCAGGTGTGCCTGGGTTGAGGTCAATATAAACAGCACTCCAGGCAGCAATAGCCCCTGCAGCTGTGCCTGACTCCATATTCTCAGACCGGTCAGCAGTCTCGGGGCTGTGCTGGTGGGAGGGTGTGAGGGTCCACGGCTTTGTGGGTGGCCCGGTGTGAGTGGGGCTCTGCTGGACTTTCGGCAGGAGTTGCCAGGCTGCCACATATAAAGAAGAGGATGTGTCACCCAAAACTTCCACTGGATATCTCTGCGGGCTGAGGTGAGTAAGGAAAAAAAGGAGTGGGGCCGGGACAGGAGGGGTATCTCAGGAAGGGCAATGGAAAGCTTCCAGAAGAGCGCCCATGGCCAGTACCATCCTGGCTGACCTGCAGGCACCAAGTTGGCCTGCGTGCTGTCGCTGGTGTGGCTCCACGGCCCTTCCTCTAGGCTTTCAAGCCCTTGTACATATTCAGGTATTTCACCTGGGAAGGGTGGGAACAGTTCAGCAGCAGCTGGCCTGGGGCTCAGCTTACATTTACTCACAGAGGCCTCGGCATGGTCTCCGAGCTTTGCAGTAAGGACGCTCCTTGCGTGGGCGGGCGGGGCTGCTGGCTGTATGGGAGATGATTCTCCACCTCTGACCAATTTCAGAATTGTTTACCACTGGAGCAAGTGCCTTGGTAGTGTTTTTCTCTGTATAACTGTTAGGTTCAGTTTTTTTTTTCTTTTTTGGTTCAAGTTAGATTTTATTCCTCTTTTATGTATTTATAGATATAAGCATGGAAATAATTCATTCTTATAAATACATCAGTGTGAATGGAAGAACTTTTTTTCTGTTTTATTTTTACATTTTATTTTTAAAAATTTTGAAATTTAATTTTATTTATTTTTTTATACAGTAGGTTATTATTAGTTATCTATTTTATGCATAGACATGTATACAGGTCAATCCCAATCTCCCAACTCATCCCACCACCACCACCCCATGGCTTCCCCCACTTTGTGTCCATACGTTTGTTCTCTACCTCTGTGTCTCTATTTCTGCCCTGCAAACCAGTTCATCTGTACCATTTTTCTAGGTTCCACATATAGGCATTAATATACAATATTTGTTTTTCTCTTTCTGACTTACTTCACTCTGTATGACAGTCTCTAGATCCATCAACTTCTCTACAAATGACCCAGTTTCATTCCTTTTTATGGCTGAGTAATATTCCATTTTATATATGTACCACCTCTTTATCCATTCGTCTGTCTGTGGGCATTTAGGTTGCTTCCATTACCTGGCTATTGTAAATAGTGCTGCAATGAACATTGTGGTGAATGTGTCTTTGTGATTTATGGTTTTCTCTGGGTATATGCCGAGAAGTGGGATTGCTGGATCCTATGGTAATTCTCTTTTTAGTTTTTTTAAAGGAACCTCCATACTGTTCTCCATAGTGACTGTATCAATTTACATTCCCACCAATAGCGGAAGAGGGTTCCTTTTGTCCACACCCTCCCCAGAATTTGTTGTTTGTAGATTATCTGATGATGCCGATTCTAACAGGTGTGAGGTCTTACCTCATTGTAGTTTTGATTTGCATTTCTCTAATAATTAGTGATGTTGAGCAGCTTTTCATGTGCTTCTTGGGCATTTCTGTGTCTTCTTGGAAGAAACGTCTATTTAGATCTTCTGCCCATTTTTGTATTGGGTTCTTTGTTTTATTAATATTAAGCTGCATGAGCTGTCTATATATAATGGAGATTAAACCTTTGTTCATTGATTCCTTTGTGAACGTTTTCGCCCATTCTGAGGGTTGCCTTTTTCCATTCCCGTTTTTTTAACAAAGAAAGAAAGAAAGCAAAAGAAGCAGAACACTAATGTGTGTGAAATATGCCTCTTGAAACTGTCGTTTTGAAATATGGACGTCTTTTGAATTTTTTGGTCGATATATGACTCCAGGATTTGTTTTAGGGCAGGTGTCATTTACAGGCCTGTAATGATTTGGAATATCCACTGACCTTTAGCGCTGGGATTAAAGCTGCTGTTGTGTGAAACGGCCACAAGGTGGCAGCAGTTCTCCCTTACCAAATCTGGTTACTAGGGCAGCAGAGCCTCAATGGAAGTCACGTTCTAGATTGGAATGTAGAACGGAATGTGCCAGGAGAAAGCCCCTCAAGTTTGTCTCACTACTTCTTGTTCGTGTTTTTAATTTAATTTTTTATTTTTTATTACAGCAAGTTTGTGTACAACGTTTAGCTTTTTGTAGGTGTGCAAGAGGTGGTTCTTTTACACATATACATATGTCTGTTCTTCCTGGGATCCTTTTCCCATGAACATTATGACAGAATGTTGAGTAGTCTTCTCTTGGTACTCCGTAGGTCTTTGGTGATTATATACGTCTACTGTGTTTGTATATGTCTGTTAACACCAATATCGTAATGAATTCAATCCTCACACCTTTCCTTTGGTGAACCATAAGTTTGTTTAATGAATCTGTGATTGCCCTTCTCCGTGGAAATATCTGCCCTGGTATCAATTTATACGTAACACCTATAAGTGATATGATATGATATGTGTCTTTCACTTTCTGACTTACTCCAAGTCACGTGATTACCTCTAGATTCATCTACGGTGCTGCAAATGGCATTGTGTCCTTTTTTCCCTTGGCGAATATTTTGTCATAGCGAGGTCCATTTTCTGCAATGTGATTCCCTGAGGGCTGAGGATTAGCTGACCTGGGCAGCCTGACCCTGCCGGCAAGCCCTCCACAGGTGTGCCTGGGTTGAGGCCAATATAAACAGCACTCCAGGCAGCAATAGCCCCTGCAGCTGTGCCTGACTCCATATTCTCTGCCCCGTCAGCAGTCTCGGGGCTGTGCTGGTGGGAGGGTGTGAGGGTCCACGGCTTTGTGGGCGGCCCGGTATGAGTGGGGCTCTGCTGGACTTTCTGCAGGAGTTGCCAGGCTGCCACCTCTAAAGAAGACGATGTGTCACCCATAACTTCCACTGGAATCTCTCTCCGGGCTGAGGTGAGGAAGGAAAAAAAGGAGTGGGGGCCGGGACAGGAGGGGTATCTCAGGCAGGGCAATGGAAAGCTTCCAGAAGAGCGCCCGTGGCCTGGACCAGCCTGGCTGACCTGCAGGCACCAAGTTGGCCTGCGTGCTGTCGCTGGTGTGTCTCCACGGCCCTTCCTCTAGGCTTTCAAGCCCTTGTACATATTCAGGTGTTTCACGTGGGAAGGGTGGGAGCAGCTCAGCAGCAGCTGGCCTGGGGCTCAGCTCACGTTTACTCACAGAGGCCTCGGCACGGTCCCACAGTTTTGCAATAAGGACGCTCCTTGCGTGGGCGGGCGGGGCTGCTGGCTGTATGGGAGATGATTCCCCACCTCTGACCAATTTCAGAATTGTTTAGCACTGGAGCAAGTGCCTTGGTTGTGTTTCCCTCTGTATAACTCTTAGGTTCAGCTTTTTTTTTTTCTTTTTTGGTTCAAGTTAGATTTTATTCCTCTTTTATGTATTTATGGATATAAGCATGGAAATAATTCATTCTTATAAATACATCAGTGTGAATGGAAGAAACTTTTTTCTGTTTTACTTTTACATTTTATTTTTAAAAATTTTGAAATTTAATTTAATTTATTTTTTATACAGTAGGTTATTATTAGTTATCTATTTTATGCATAGACATGTATACAGGTGAATCACAATCTCCCAACACATCCCACCACCACCAACTCATGGCTTCCCCAACTTTGTGTCCATACGTTTGTTCTCTACATCTGTGTCTCTATTTCTGCCCTGGACATCAGTTCATCTGTACCATTTTTCTAGGTTCCACATATAGGCATTAATATACAATATTTGTTTTTCTCTTTCTGACATACTTCACTCTGTATGACAGTCTCTAGATCCATCAAATTCTCTACAAATGACCCAGTTTCATTCCTTTTTATGGCTGAGTAATATTCCATTTTATATATGTACCACATCTTTATCCATTCATCTGTCTGTGGCCATTTAGGTTGCTTCCATTACCTGGCTATTGTAAATAGTGTTGCAATGAACATTGTGGTGAATGTGTCTCTGTGATTTATGGTTTTCTCTTGGTAAATGCCCAGAAGTGCGATTGCTGGATCCTATGGTAATTCTCTTTTTAGTTTTTTAAAGAACCTCCATACTGTTCTCCATAGTGACTGTATCAATTTACATTCCCACCAATAGCGGAAGAGGGTTCCTTTTGTCCACACCCTCCCCAGAATTTGTTGTTTGTAGATTATCTGATGATGCCGATTCTAACAGGTGTGAGGTCTTACCTCATTGTAGTTTTGATTTGCATTTCTCTAATAATTAGTGATGTTGGGCAGCTTTTCATGTGCGTCTTGGCCATCTCTGTGTCTTCTTTGAAGAAACGTCTATTTAGATCTTCTGCCCATTTTTGTATTGGGTTGTTTGTTTTATTAATATTAACCTGCATGTGCTGTTTATATATATAGGAGATAATACCTTTGTCCATTGATTCGTTTGTGAACGTTTTCGCCCATTCTGAGGGTTGCCTTTTTCCATTCCCGTTTTTTTAACAAAGAAAGAAAGAAAGCAAAAGAAGCAGAACACTAATGTGCGTGAAATATGCCTCTTGAAACTGTCGTTTTGAAATATGGACGTCTTTTGAATTTTTTGGTCGATATATGACCCCAGGATTTGTTTCAGGGCAGGTGTCATTTACAGGCATGTAATGATTTGGAATATCCCCTGACCATTAGCGCTGGGATTAAAGCTTTTGTGTGAAACGGCCACAAGGTGGCAGCATTTCTCCCTTACCAAATCTGGTTACTAGGGCAGCAGAGCCTCAATGGAAGTCGCGTTCTAGTTTGGAATGTAGAACGGAATGTGCCAGGAGAAAGCCCCTCAAGTTTGTCTCACTACTTCTTGTTCGTGTTTTTAATTTAATTTTTTATTTTTTATTACAGCAAGTGTGAGTACAATGTTTAGCTTGTTGTAGGTGTGCAAGAGGTGGTTCTTTTACACATATACATATGTCTGTTCTTCCTGGGATACTTTTCCCTTGTACGTTATAACAGAATGTTGAGTAGTCTTCTCTTGGTACTCCGTAGGTCTTTGGTGATTATATACGTCTACTGTGTTTGTATATGTCTGTTAACCCCATATCGTAATGAATTCAATCCTCACACCTTTCCTTTGGTGAAACATAAGTTTGTTTAATGAATCTCTGATTACCCTTCTCCGTGGAAATATCTGCCCTGGTATCAATTTATACGTAACACCTATAAGTGATATGATATGATATGTGACTTTCAGTTTCTGACTTACTCCAAGTCACGTGATTACCTCTAGACTCATCTACGGTGCTGCAAATGGCATTGTGTCCTTTTTTCCCTTGGCGAATATTCAGTCTTAGCGAGGTCCATTTTCTGCAATGTGATTCCCTGAGGGCTGAGGATTAGCTGACATGGGCAGCCTGACACTGCCGGCAAGCCCTCCCCAGGTGTGCCTGGGTTGAGGTCATTATAAACAGCACTCCAGGCAGCAATAGCCCCTGCAGCTGTGCCTGACTCCATATTCTCTGCCCCGTCAGCAGTCTCGGGGCTGTGCTCTTGGGAGGGTGTGAGGGTCCACGGCTTTTTGGGTGGCCCGGTGTGAGTGGGGCTCTGCTGGACTTTCTGCAGGAGTTGCCAGGCTGCCACCTGTAAAGAAGAGGATTTGTCACCCATAACTTCCACTGGAATATCTCTCCGGGCTGAGGTGAGGATGGAAAAAAAGGAGTGGGGTTCGGGACAGGAGGGGTATCTCAGGCAGGGCAATGGAAAGCTTGCAGAAGAGCGCCCGTGGCCTGGACCAGCCTGGCTGACCTGCAGGCACCAAGTTGGCCTGCGTGGTGTCGCTGGTGTGTCTCCACGGCCCTTCCTCTAGGCTTTCAAGCCCTTGTACATATTCAGGTGTTTCACCTGGGAAGGGTGGGAACAGTTCAGCAGCAGCTGGCCTGGGGCTCAGCTCACGTTTACTCACAGAGGCCTCGGCACGGTCCCCCAGCTTTGCAATAAGGACGCTCCTTGCGTGGGCGGACGGGGCTGCTGGCTGTATGGGAGATGATTCCCCACCTCTGACCAATTCCAGAATTGTTTACCACTGGAGCAAGTGCCTTGGTAGTGTTTTTCTCTGTATAACTGTTAGGTTCAGTTCTTTTTTTTATTTTTTGGTTCAAGTTAGGTTCTATTCCTCTTTTATGTATTTATAGATATAAGCATGGAAATAGTTCATTCTTATAAATACATCAGTGTGAATGGAAGAAATTTTTTTCTGTTTTATTTTTACATTTTATTTTTAAAAATTTTGTAATTTAATTTTATTTATTTTTTTATACAGTAGGTTATTATTAGTTATCTATTTTATGCATAGACATGTATACAGGTCAATCCCAATCTCCCAACTCATCCCACCAACACCACCCCATGGCTTCGCCCACTTTGTGTCCATACGTTTTTTATCCACCTATGTGTCTCTATTTCTGCCCTGCAAACCAGTTCATCTGAACCATTTTTCTAGGTTCCACATATAGGCATTAATATACAATATTTGTTTTTCTCTTTCTGACTTACTTCACTCTGTATGACAGTCTCTAGATCCATCAACTTCTCTACAAATGACCCAGTTTCATTCCTTTTTATGGCTGAGTAATATTCCATTTTATATATGTACCACATCTTTATCCATTCATCTGTCTGTGGCCATTTAGGTTGCTTCCATTACCTGGGTATTGTAAATAGTGCTGCAATGAACATTGTGGTGAATGTGTCTTTGT
This sequence comes from Mesoplodon bidens, assembly GCF_964165515.1. Lineage (NCBI taxonomy): Eukaryota > Metazoa > Chordata > Mammalia > Artiodactyla > Ziphiidae > Mesoplodon > Mesoplodon bidens. The sequence continues at coordinate 70,025 of NW_027672665.1, read as the reverse complement.
GATTTTTGGTTTTCTCTGGGTATATGCCCAGAAGTGGGATTGCTGGATCCTATGGTAATTCTCTTTTTAGTTTTTTAAAGGAACCTCCATAGTCTTCTCCATAGTGACTGTATCAATTTACATTCCCACCAATAGCGGAAGTGGGTTCCTTTTGTCCACACCCTCCCCAGAATTTGTTGTTTGTAGATTATCTGATGATGCCGATTCTAACAGGTGTGAGGTCTTACCTCATTGTAGTTTTGATTTGCATTTCTCTAATAATTAGTGATGTTGAGCAGCTTTTCATGTGCGTCTTGGCCATCTCTGTGTCTTCTTTGAAGAAACGTCTATTTAGATCTTCTGCACAGTTTTGTATTGGGTTGTTTGTTTTATTAATTTTAAGCTGACTGAGCTGTTTATATATGTTGGAGATTAAACCTTTCTCCATTGATTCGTTTGTGAACGTTTTCGCCCATTCTGAGGGTTGCCGTTTTCCATTCCCGTTCTTTTAAAGAAGAAAGAAAGAAAGCAAAAGAAGCAGAACACTAATGTGCGTGAAATATGCCTCTTGAAACTGTCGTTTTGAAATATGGACGTCTTTTGAATTTTTTGGTCGATATATGACCCCAGGATTTGTTTTCAGGGCAGGTGTCATTTACAGGCGTGTAATGATTTGGAATATCCACTGACCATTAGCGCTGGGATTAAAGCTGCAGTTGTGTGAAACGGCCACAAGGTGGCAGCAGTTCTCCCTTACCAAATCTGGTTACTAGGGCAGCAGAGCCTCAAAGGAACTCGTGTTCTAGATTGGAATGTAGAACGGAATGTGCCAGGAGAAAGCCCCTCAAGTTTGTCTCTCTACTTCTTGTTCGTGTTTTTAATTTAATTTTTTATTTTTTATTACAGCAAGTTTGAGTACAATGTTTAGCATGTTGTAGGTGTGCAAGAGGTGGTTCTTTTACACATATACATATGTCTGTTCTTCCTGGGATCCTTTTCCCATGTACGTTATGACAGAATGTTGAGTAGTCTTCCCTTGGTACTCCGTAGGTATTTGGTGATTATATACGTCTACTGTGTTTGTATATGTATGTTAATCCCAATATCGTAATGAATTCAATCCTCACACCTTTCCTTTGGTGAAACATAAGTTTGTTTAATGAATCTGTGATTGCCCTTCTCCGTGGAAATATCAGCCCTGGTATCAATTTATAGGTAACACCTATAAGTGATATGATATGATATGTGTCTTTCACATTCTGACTTACTACAAGTTACGTGATTACCTCGAGACTCATCTACGGTGCTGCAAATGGCATTGTGTCCTTTTTTTCCTTGGCGAATATTCTGTCTTAGCGAGGTCCATTTTCTGCAATGTGATTCCCTGAGGGCTGAGGATTAGCTGACCTGGGCAGCCTGACCCTGCCGGCAAGCCCTCCCCAGGTGTGCCTGGGTTGAGGTCAATATAAACAGCACTCCAGGCAGCAATAGCCCCTGCAGCTGTGCCTGACTCCATATTCTCTGCCCCGTCAGCAGTCTCGGGGCTGTGCTGGTGGGAGGGTGTGAGGGTCCACGGCTTTGTGGGCGGCCCGGTGTGAGTGGAGCTCTGCTGGACTTTCTGCAGGAGTTGCCAGGCTGCCAACTGTAAAGAAGAGGATGTGTCATCCATAACTTCCACTGGAATATCTCTCCGGGCTGAGGTGAGGAAGGAAAAAAAGGAGTGGGGGCCGGGACAGGAGGGGTATCTCAGGCAGGGCAATGGAAAGCTTCCAGAAGAGCGCCCGTGTCCAGGACCATCCTGGCTGACCTGCAGGCACCAAGTTGGCCTGCGTGCTGTCGCTGGTGTGTCTCCACGGCCCTTCCTCTAGGCTTTCAAGCCCTTGTACATATTCAGGTGTTTCACCTGGGAAGGGTGGGAACAGTTCAGCAGCAGCTGGCCTGGGGCTCAGCTCACGTTTACTCACAGAGGCCTCGGCACGGTCCCACAGCTTTGCAATAAGGACGCTCCTTGTGTGGGCTGGTGGGGCTGCTGGCTGTATGGGGGATGATTCCCCACCTCTGACCAATTTCAGAATTGTTTACCACTGGAGCAAGTGCCTTGGTTGTGTTTCCCTCTGTATAACTGTTAGGTTCAGCTTTTTTTTTTTCTTTTTTGGTTCAAGTTAGATTTTATTCCTCTTTTATGTATTTATGGATATAAGCATGGAAATAATTCATTCTTATAAATACATCAGTGTGAATGAAAGGACTTTTTTTCTGTTTTATTTTTACATTTTATTTTTTAAAATTTTGAAATTTAATTTTATTTATTTTTTATACAGTAGGTTATTATTAGTTATCTATTTTATGCATAGACATATATACAGGTCAATCCCAATCTCCCAACACATCCCACCACCCCCCCCCATGGCTTCCCCCCTTTGTGTCCATACGTTTGTTCTCTACCTCTGTGTCTCTATTTCTGCCCTGCAAACCAGTTCATCTGTACCATTTTTTCTAGGTTCCACATATAGGCATTAATATACAATATTTGTTTTTCACTTTCTGACATACTTCACTCTGTATGACAGTCTCTAGATCCGTCAACTTCTCTACAAATGACCCAGTTTCATTCCTTTTTATGGCTGAGTAATATTCCATTTTATATATATACCACATCTTTATCCATTCGTCTGTCTGTGGCCATTTAGGTTGCTTCCATTACCTGGCTATTGTAAATAGTGCTGCAATGAACATTGTGGTGAATGTGTCTCTGTGATTTATGGTTTTCCCTGGGTAAATGCCCAGAAGTGGGATTGCTGTATCCTATGGTAATTCTTTTTTTAGTTTTTTAAAGGAACCTCCATACAGTTCTCCATAGTGACTGTATCAATTTACATTCCCAACAATAGCGGAAGAGGGTTCCTTTTGTCCACACCCTCCCCAGAATTTGTTGTTTGTAGATTATCTGATGATGCCGATTCTAACAGGTGTGAGGTCTTACCTCATTTTAGTTTTGATTTGCATTTCTCTAATAATTAGTGATGTTGAGCAGCTTTTCATGAGCGTCTTGGCCATCTCTGTGTCTTCTTGGAAGAAACGTCTATTTAGATCTTCTGCCCATTTTTGTATTGGGTTGTTTGTTTTATTAATATTAAGCTGCATGTGCTGTTTATATATATTGGAGATTAAACCTTTGTCCATTGATTCGTTTGTGAACGTTTTCGCCCATTCTGAGGGTTGCCTTTTACCATTCCCGTTTTTTTAACAAAGAAAGAAAGAAAGCTAAAGAAGCAGAACACTAATGTGCGTGAAATATGCCTCTTGAAACTGTCGTTTTGAAATATGGACGTCTTTTGAATTTTTTGGTCGATATATGACCCCAGGATTTGTTTTCAGGGCAGGTGTCATTTACAGGCCTGTAATGATTTGGAATATCCACTGACCATTAGCGCTGGGATTAAAGCTGCTGTTGTGTGAAACGGCCACAAGGTGGCAGCAGTTCTCCCTTACCAAATCTGGTTACTAGGGCAGCAGAGCCTCAATGGAAGTCGCGTTCTAGATTGGAATGTAGAACGGAATGTGCCAGGAGAAAGCCCCTCAAGTTTGTCTCACTACTTCTTGTTCGTGTTTTTAATTTAATTTTTTATTTTTTATTACAGCAAGTTTGAGTACAACGTTTAGCTTGTTGTAGGTGTGCAAGAGGTGGTTCTTTTACACATATACATATGTCTGTTCTTCCTGGGATCCTTTTCCCATGTACGTTATGACAGAATGTTGAGTAGTCTTCTCTTGGTACTCCGTAGGTCTTTGGTGATTATATACGTCTACTGTGTTTGTATATGTCTGTTAACCCCAATATCGTAATGAATTCAATGCTCACACCTTTCCTTTGGTGAACCATAAGTTTGTTTAATGAATCTGTGATTACCCTTCTCCGTGGAAATATCTGCCCTGGTATCAATTTATAGGTAACACCTATAAGTGATATGATATGATATGTGTCTTTCACTTTCTGACTTACTCCAAGTCACGTGATTACCTCTAGACTCATCTACGGTGCTGCAAATGGCATTGTGTCCGTTTTTTCCTTGGCGAATATTCTGTCTTAGCGAGGTCCATTTTCTGCAATGTGATTCCCTGAGGGCTGAGGATTAGCTGACATGGGCAGCCTGACCCTGCCGGCAAGCCCTCCCCAGGTGTGCCTGGGTTGAGGTCAATATAAACAGCACTCCAGGCGGCAATAGCCCCTGCAGCTGTGCCTGACTCCATATTCTCTGCCCCGTCAGCAGTCTCGGGGCTGTGCTGGTGGGAGGGTGTGAGGGTCCACGGCTTTGTGGGCGGCCCGGTGTGAGTGGGGCTCTGCTGGACGTTCTGCAGGAGTTGCCAGGCTGCCACCTGTAAAGAAGAGGATGTGTCACCCATAATTTCCACTGGAATATCTCTCCGGGCTGAGGCACGTCAGGAAAAAAGGAGTGGTGGCCGGGACAGGATGGGTATCTCAGGCAGGGCAATGGAAAGCTTCCAAAAGAGTGCCCGTGGCCAGGACCATCCTGGCTGACCTGCAGGCACCAAGTTGGCCTGCGTGCTGTTGCTCGTGTGGCTCCACGGCCCTTCCTCTAGGCTTTCAAGCCCTTGTACATATTCAGGTGTTTCACCTGGGAAGGGTGGGAACAGTTCAGCAGCAGCTGGCCTGGGGCTCAGCTCACGTTTACTCACAGAGGCCTCGGCACGGTCCCACAGCTTTGCAATAAGGATGCTCCTTGCGTGGTGTGGTGGGGCTGCTGGCTGTATGGGGGATGATTCCCCACCTAAGACCAATTTCAGAATTGTTTACCACTGGAGCAAGTGCCTTGGTTGTGTTTCCCTCTGTATAACTGTTAGGTTCAGCTTTTTGTTTTCTTTTTTGGTTCAAGTTAGATTTTATTCCTCTTTTATGTATTTATGGATATAAGCATGGAAATAATTCATTCTTATAAATACATCAGTGTGAATGGAAGGACTTTTTTTCTGTTTTATTTTAACATTTTATTTTTTAAAATTTAGAAATTTAATTTTATTTATTTTTTCATACAGTAGGTTATTATTAGTTATCTATTTTATGCCTAGACATGTATACAGGTCAATCCCAATCTCCCAACTCATCCCACCACCACCACCCCATGGCTTCCCCCACTTTGTGTCCATACGTTTGTTCTCTGCCTCTGTGTGTCTATTTCTGCCCTGCAAACCAGTTCATCTGTACCATTTTTTCTAGTTTCCACATATAGGCATTAATATACAATATTTGTTTTTCTCTTTCTGACTTACCTCACTCTGTATGACAGTCTCTAGATCCATCAACTTCTCTACAAATGACCCAGTTTCATTCCTTTTTATGGCTGAGTAATATTCCATTTTATATATGTACCACATCTTTATCCATTCATGTGTCTGTGGGCATTTAGGTGGCTTCCATTACCTGGCTATTGTAAATAGTGTTGCAATGAACATTGTGGTGAATGTGTCTCTGTGATTTATGGTTTTCTCTTGGTAAATGCCCAGAAGTGGGATTGCTGGATCCTATGGTAATTCTCTTTTTAGTTTTTTAAAGGAACCTCCATACTGTTCTCCATAGTGACTGTATCAATTTACATTCCCACCAATAGCGGAAGAGGGTTCCTTTTGTCCACACCCTCCCCAGAATTTGTTGTTTGTAGATTATCTGATGATGCCGATTCTAACAGGTGTGAGGTCTTACCTCATTGTAGTTTTGATTTGCATTTCTCTAATAATTAGTGATGTTGAGCAGCTTTTCATGTGCGTCTGGGCCATCTCTGTGTCTTCTTTGAAGAAACGTCTATTTAGATCTTCTGCCCATTTTTGTATTGGGTTGTTTGTTTTATTAATATTAAGCTGCATGAGCTGTTTATATATATTGGAGATAATACCTTTGTCCATTGATTCGTTTGTGAACGTTTTCGCCCATTCTGAGGGTTGCCTTTTTCCATTCCCTTTTTTTAACAAAGAAAGAAAGAAAGCAAAAGAAGCAGAACACTAATGTGCGTGAAATATGCCTCTTGAAACTGTCGTTTTGAAATATGGACGTCTTTTGAATATTTTGGTCGATATATGACCCCAGGATTTGTTTCAGGGCAGGTGTCATTTACAGGCCTGTAATGTTTTGGAATATCCACTGACCTTTGGCGCTGGGATTAAAGCTGCTGTTGTGTGAAACGGCCACAAGGTGGCAGCAGTTCTCCCTTACCAAATCTGGTTACTAGGGCAGCAGAGCCTCAATGGAAGTCGCGTTCTAGATTGGAATGTAGAACGGAATGTGCCAGGAGAAAGCCCCTCAAGTTTGTCTCACTACTTCTTGTTCGTGTTTTTAATTTAATTTTTTATTTTTTATTACAGCAAGTTTGAGTACAACGTTTAGCTTGTTGTAGGTGTGCAAGAGGTGGTTCTTTTACACATATACATATGTCTGTTCTTCCTGGGATCCTTTTCCCATGAACATTATGACAGAATGTTGAGTAGTCTTCTCTTGGTACTCCGTAGGTCTTTGGTAATTATATACGTGTACTGTGTTTGTATATGTCTGTTAACACCAATATCGTAATGAATTCAATCCTCACACCTTTCCTTTGGTGAACCATAAGTTTGTTTAATGAATCTGTGATTGCCCTTCTCCGTGGAAATATCTGCCCTGGTATCAATTTATAGGTAACACCTATAAGTGATATGATATGATATGTGTCTTTCACTTTCTGACTTACTCCAAGTCACGTGATTACCTCTAGATTCATCTACGGTGCTGCAAATGGCATTGTGTCCTTTTTTCCCTTGGCGAATATTCTGTCATAGCGAGGTCCATTTTCTGCAATGTGATTCCCTGAGGGCTGAGGATTAGCTGACCTGGGCAGCCTGACCCTGCCGGCAAGCCCTCCCCAGGTGTGCCTGGGTTGAGGCCAATATAAACAGCACTCCAGGCAGCAATAGCCCCTGCAGCTGTGCCTGACTCCATATTCTCTGCCCCGTCAGCAGTCTCGGGGCTGTGCTGGTGGGAGGGTGTGAGGGTCCACGGCTTTGTGGGCGGCCCGGTATGAGTGGGGCTCTGCTGGACTTTCTGCAGGAGTTGCCAGGCTGCCACCTCTAAAGAAGACGATGTGTCACCCATAACTTCCACTGGAATCTCTCTCCGGGCTGAGGTGAGGAAGGAAAAAAAGGAGTGGGGGCCGGGACAGGAGGGGTATCTCAGGCAGGGCAATGCAAAGCTTCCAGAAGAGCGCCCGTGGCCTGGACCAGCCTGGCTGACCTGCAGGCACCAAGTTGGCCTGCGTGCTGTCGCTGGTGTGGCTCCACGGCCCTTCCTCTAGGCTTTCAAGCCCTTGTACATATTCAGGTGTTTCACCTGGGAATGGTGGGAACAGTTCAGCAGCAGCTGGCCTGGGGCTCAGCTCACGTTTACTCACAGAGGCCTCGGCACGGTCCCCCAGCTTTGCAATAAGGACGCTCCTTGCGTGGGCGGGCGGGGCTGCTGGCTGTATGGGAGATGATTCCCCACCTCTGACCAATTTCAGAATTGTTTACCACTGGAGCAAGTGCCTTGGTAGTGTTTTTCTCTGTATAACTGTTAGGTTCAGTTCTTTTTTTTATTTTTTGGTTCAAGTTAGGTTTTATTCCTCTTTTATGTATTTATAGATATAAGCATGGAAATAGTTCATTCTTATAAATACATCAGTGTGAATGGAAGAAATTTTTTTCTGTTTTATTTTTACATTTTATTTTTAAAAATTTTGTAATTTAATTTTATTTATTTTTTTATACAGTAGGTTATTATTAGTTATCTATTTTATGCATAGACATGTATACAGGTCAATCCCAATCTCCCAACTCATCCCACCAACACCACCCCATGGCTTCCCCCACTTTGTGTCCATACGTTTTTTATCCACCTATGTGTCTCTATTTCTGCCCTGCAAACCAGTTCATCTGAACCATTTTTCTAGGTTCCACATATAGGCATTAATATACAATATTTGTTTTTCTCTTTCTGACTTACTTCACTCTGTATGACAGTCTCTAGATCCATCAACTTCTCTACAAATGACCCAGTTTCATTCCTTTTTATGGCTGAGTAATATTCCATTTTATATATGTACCACATCTTTATCCATTCATCTGTCTGTGGCCATTTAGGTTGCTTCCATTACCTGGCTATTGTAAATAGTGCTGCAATGAACATTGTGGTGAATGTGTCTTTGTGATTTTTGGTTTTCTCTGGGTATATGCCCAGAAGTGGGATTGCTGGATCCTATGGTAATTCTCTTTTTAGTTTTTTAAAGGAACCTCCATAGTCTTCTCCATAGTGACTGTATCAATTTACATTCCCACCAATAGCGGAAGAGGGTTCCTTTTGTCCACACCCTCCCCAGAATTTGTTGTTTGTAGATTATCTGATGATGCCGATTCTAACAGGTGTGAGGTCTTACCTCATTGTAGTTTTGATTTGCATTTCTCTAATAATTAGTGATGTTGAGCAGCTTTTCATGTGCGTCTTGGCCATCTCTGTGTCTTCTTTGAAGAAACGTCTATTTAGATCTTCTGCACAGTTTTGTATTGGGTTGTTTGTTTTATTAATTTTAAGCTGACTGAGCTGTTTATATATGTTGGAGATTAAACCTTTCTCCATTGATTCGTTTGTGAACGTTTTCGCCCATTCTGAGGGTTGCCGTTTTCCATTCCCGTTCTTTTAAAGAAGAAAGAAAGAAAGCAAAAGAAGCAGAACACTAATGTGCGTGAAATATGCCTCTTGAAACTGTCGTTTTGAAATATGGACGTCTTTTGAATTTTTTGGTCGATATATGACCCCAGGATTTGTTTTCAGGGCAGGTGTCATTTACAGGCGTGTAATGATTTGGAATATCCACTGACCATTAGCGTTGGGATTAAAGCTGCAGTTGTGTGAAACGGCCACAAGGTGGCAGCAGATCTCCCTTACCAAATCTGGTTACTAGGGCAGCAGAGACTCAATGGAAGTCGTGTTCTAGATTGGAATGTAGAACGGAATGTGCCAGGAGAAAGCCCCTCAAGTTTGTCTCTCTACTTCTTGTTCGTGTTTTTAATTTAATTTTTTATTTTTTATTACAGCAAGTTTGAGTACAATGTTTAGCATGTTGTAGGTGTGCAAGAGGTGGTTCTTTTACACATATACATATGTCTGTTCTTCCTGGGATCCTTTTCCCATGTACGTTATGACAGAATGTTGAGTAGTCTTCTCTTGGTACTCCGTAGGTCTTTGGTGATTATATACGTCTGCTGTGTTTGTATATGTCTGTTAACCCCAATATCGTAATGAATTCAATCCTCACACCTTTCCTTTGGTGAACCATAAGTTTGTTTAATGAATCTGTGATTGCCCTTCTCCGTGGAAATATCTGCCCTGGTATCAATTTATAGGTAACACCTATAAGTGATATGATATGATATGTGTCTTTCACATTCTGACTTACTACAAGTTACGTGATTACCTCGAGACTCATCTACGGTGCTGCAAATGGCATTGTGTCCTTTTTTTCCTTGGCGAATATTCTGTCTTAGCGAGGTCCATTTTCTGCAATGTGATTCCCTGAGGGCTGAGGATTAGCTGACCTGGGCAGCCTGACCCTGCCGGCAAGCCCTCCCCAGGTGTGCCTGGGTTGAGGTCAATATAAACAGCACTCCAGGCAGCAATAGCCCCTGCAGCTGTGCCTGACTCCATATTCTCTGCCCCGTCAGCAGTCTCGGGGCTGTGCTCTTGGGAGGGTGTGAGGGTCCACGGCTTTTTGGGTGGCCCGGTGTGAGTGGGGCTCTGCTGGACTTTCTGCAGGAGTTGCCAGGCTGCCATCTGTAAAGAAGAGGATTTGTCACCCATAACTTCCACTGGAATATCTCTCCGGGCTGAGGTGAGGAAGGAAAAAAAGGAGTGGGGGCCGGGACAGGAGGGGTATCTCAGGCAGGGCAATGGAAAGCTTCCAGAAGAGCGCCCGTGGCCAGGACCATCCTGGCTGACCTGCAGGCACCAAGTTGGCCTGCGTGCTGTCGCTGGTGTGTCTCCACGGCCCTTCCTCTAGGCTTTCAAGCCCTTGTACATATTCAGGTGTTTCACCTGGGAAGGGTGGGAACAGTTCAGCAGCAGCTGGCCTGGGGCTCAGCTCACGTTTACTCACCGAGGCCTCGGCACGGTCCCCCAGCTTTGCAATAAGGACGCTCCTTGCGTGGGCGGGCGGGGCTGCTGGCTGTATGGGAGATGATTCCCCACCTCTGACCAATTTCAGAATTGTTTACCACTGGAGCAAGTGCCTTGGTAGTGTTTTTCTCTGTATAACTGTTAGGTTCAGTTCTTTTTTTTATTTTTTGGTTCAAGTTAGGTTTTATTCCTCTTTTATGTATTTATAGATATAAGCATGGAAATAGTTCATTCTTATAAATACATCAGTGTGAATGGAAGAAATTTTTTTCTGTTTTATTTTTACATTTTATTTTTAAAAATTTTGTAATTTAATTTTATTTATTTTTTTATACAGTAGGTTATTATTAGTTATCTATTTTATGCATATACATGTATACAGGTCAATCCCAATCTCCCAACTCATCCCACCACCACCACCCCATGGCTTTCCCCACTTTGTGTCCATACGTTTTTTATCCACCTATGTGTCTCTATTTCTGCCCTGCAAACCAGTTCATCTGAACCATTTTTCTAGGTTCCACATATAGGCATTAATATACAATATTTGTTTTTCTCTTTCTGACTTACTTCACTCTGTATGACAGTCTCTAGATCCATCAACTTCTCTACAAATGACCCAGTTTCATTCCTTTTTATGGCTGAGTAATATTCCATTTTATATATGTACCACATCTTTATCCATTCATCTGTCTGTGGCCATTTAGGTTGCTTCCATTACCTGGCTATTGTAAATAGTGCTGCAATGAACATTGTGGTGAATGTGTCTTTGTGATTTTTGGTTTTCTCTGGGTATATGCCCAGAAGTGGGATTGCTGGATCCTATGGTAATTCTCTTTTTAGTTTTTTAAAGGAACCTCCATAGTCTTCTCCATAGTGACTGTATCAATTTACATTCCCACCAATAGCGGAAGTGGGTTCCTTTTGTCCACACCCTCCCCAGAATTTGTTGTTTGTAGATTATCTGATGATGCCGATTCTAACAGGTGTGAGGTCTTACCTCATTGTAGTTTTGATTTGCATTTCTCTAATAATTAGTGATGTTGAGCAGCTTTTCATGTGCGTCTTGGCCATCTCTGTGTCTTCTTTGAAGAAACGTCTATTTAGATCTTCTGCACAGTTTTGTATTGGGTTGTTTGTTTTATTAATTTTAAGCTGACTGAGCTGTTTATATATGTTGGAGATTAAACCTTTCTCCATTGATTCGTTTGTGAACGTTTTCGCCCATTCTGAGGGTTGCCGTTTTCCATTCCCGTTCTTTTAAAGAAGAAAGAAAGAAAGCAAAAGAAGCAGAACACTAATGTGCGTGAAATATGCCTCTTGAAACTGTCGTTTTGAAATATGGACGTCTTTTGAATTTTTTGGTCGATATATGACCCCAGGATTTGTTTTCAGGGCAGGTGTCATTTACAGGCGTGTAGTGATTTGGAATATCCACTGACCATTAGCGCTGGGATTAAAGCTGCAGTTGTGTGAAGCGGCCACAAGGTGGCAGCAGTTCTCCCTTACCAAATCTGGTTACTAGGGCAGCAGAGCCTCAATGGAAGTCGCGTTCTAGATTGGAATGTAGAACGGAATGTGCCAGGAGAAAGCCCCTCAAGTTTGTCTCTCTACTTCTTGTTCGTGTTTTTAATTTAATTTTTTATTTTTTATTACAGCACGTTTGAGTACAATGTTTAGCATGTTGTAGGTGTGCAAGAGGTGGTGCTTTTACACATATACTTATGTCTGTTCTTCCTGGGATCATTTTCCCATGTACGTTATGACAGAATGTTGAGTAGTCTTCCCTTGGTACTCCGTAGGTCTTTGGTGATTATATACGTCTACTGTGTTTGTATATGTCTGTTAACCCCAATATCGTAATGAATTCAATCCTCACACCTTTCCTTTGGTGAACCATAAGTTTGTTTAATGAATCTGTGATTGCCCTTCTCCGTGGAAATATCTGCCCTGGTATCAATTTATAGGTAACACCTATAAGTGATATGATATGATATGTGTCTTTCACATTCTGACTTACTACAAGTTACGTGATTACCTCGAGACTCATCTACGGTGCTGCAAATGGCATTGTGTCCTTTTTTTCCTTGGCGAATATTCTGTCTTAGCGAGGTCCATTTTCTGCAATGTGATTCCCTGAGGGCTGAGGATTAGCTGACCTGGGCAGCCTGACCCTGCCGGCAAGCCCTCCCCAGGTGTGCCTGGGTTGAGGTCAATATAAACAGCACTCCAGGCAGCAATAGCCCCTGCAGCTGTGCCTGACTCCATATTCTCAGACCGGTCAGCAGTCTCGGGGCTGTGCTGGTGGGAGGGTGTGAGGGTCCACGGCTTTGTGGGTGGCCCGGTGTGAGTGGGGCTCTGCTGGACTTTCGGCAGGAGTTGCCAGGCTGCCACATATAAAGAAGAGGATGTGTCACCCAAAACTTCCACTGGATATCTCTGCGGGCTGAGGTGAGTAAGGAAAAAAAGGAGTGGGGCCGGGACAGGAGGGGTATCTCAGGAAGGGCAATGGAAAGCTTCCAGAAGAGCGCCCATGGCCAGTACCATCCTGGCTGACCTGCAGGCACCAAGTTGGCCTGCGTGCTGTCGCTGGTGTGGCTCCACGGCCCTTCCTCTAGGCTTTCAAGCCCTTGTACATATTCAGGTATTTCACCTGGGAAGGGTGGGAACAGTTCAGCAGCAGCTGGCCTGGGGCTCAGCTTACATTTACTCACAGAGGCCTCGGCATGGTCTCCGAGCTTTGCAGTAAGGACGCTCCTTGCGTGGGCGGGCGGGGCTGCTGGCTGTATGGGAGATGATTCTCCACCTCTGACCAATTTCAGAATTGTTTACCACTGGAGCAAGTGCCTTGGTAGTGTTTTTCTCTGTATAACTGTTAGGTTCAGTTTTTTTTTTCTTTTTTGGTTCAAGTTAGATTTTATTCCTCTTTTATGTATTTATAGATATAAGCATGGAAATAATTCATTCTTATAAATACATCAGTGTGAATGGAAGAACTTTTTTTCTGTTTTATTTTTACATTTTATTTTTAAAAATTTTGAAATTTAATTTTATTTATTTTTTTATACAGTAGGTTATTATTAGTTATCTATTTTATGCATAGACATGTATACAGGTCAATCCCAATCTCCCAACTCATCCCACCACCACCACCCCATGGCTTCCCCCACTTTGTGTCCATACGTTTGTTTTCTACCTCTGTGTCTCTATTTCTGCCCTGCAAACCAGTTCATCTGTACCATTTTTCTAGGTTCCACATATAGGCATTAATATACAATATTTGTTTTTCTCTTTCTGACTTACTTCACTCTGTATGACAGTCTCTAGATCCATCAACTTCTCTACAAATGACCCAGTTTCATTCCTTTTTATGGCTGAGTAATATTCCATTTTATATATGTACCACCTCTTTATCCATTCGTCTGTCTGTGGGCATTTAGGTTGCTTCCATTACCTGGCTATTGTAAATAGTGCTGCAATGAACATTGTGGTGAATGTGTCTTTGTGATTTATGGTTTTCTCTGGGTATATGCCGAGAAGTGGGATTGCTGGATCCTATGGTAATTCTCTTTTTAGTTTTTTTAAAGGAACCTCCATACTGTTCTCCATAGTGACTGTATCAATTTACATTCCCACCAATAGCGGAAGAGGGTTCCTTTTGTCCACACCCTCCCCAGAATTTGTTGTTTGTAGATTATCTGATGATGCCGATTCTAACAGGTGTGAGGTCTTACCTCATTGTAGTTTTGATTTGCATTTCTCTAATAATTAGTGATGTTGAGCAGCTTTTCATGTGCTTCTTGGGCATTTCTGTGTCTTCTTGGAAGAAACGTCTATTTAGATCTTCTGCCCATTTTTGTATTGGGTTCTTTGTTTTATTAATATTAAGCTGCATGAGCTGTCTATATATAATGGAGATTAAACCTTTGTTCATTGATTCCTTTGTGAACGTTTTCGCCCATTCTGAGGGTTGCCTTTTTCCATTCCCGTTTTTTTAACAAAGAAAGAAAGAAAGCAAAAGAAGCAGAACACTAATGTGTGTGAAATATGCCTCTTGAAACTGTCGTTTTGAAATATGGACGTCTTTTGAATTTTTTGGTCGATATATGACCCCAGGATTTGTTTTCAGGGCATGTGTCATTTACAGGCCTGTAATGATTTTGAATATCCACTGACCATTAGCGCTGGGATTAAACCTGCAGTTGTGTTAAACGGCCACAAGGTGGCAGCAGTTCTCCCTTACCAAATCTGGTTACTAGGGCAGCAGAGCCTCAATGGAAGTCGTGTTCTAGATTGGAATGTAGAACGGAATGTGCCAGGAGAAAGCCCCTCAAGTTTGTCTCACTACTTCTTGTTCGTGTTTTTAATTTAATTTTTTATTTTTTATTACAGCAAGTTTGAGTACATCGTTTAGCATGTTGTAGGTGTGCAAGAGGTGGTTCTTTTACACATATACATATGTCTGATCATCCTGGGGTCCTTTTCCCATGTACGTTATGACAGAATGTTGAGTAGTCTTCTCTTGGTACTCCGTAGGTCTTTGGTGATTATATACGTCTACTGTGTTTGTATATGTCTGTTAACCCCAATATCGTACTGAATTCAATCCTCACACTTTTCCTTTGGTGAACCGTAAGTTTGTTTAATGAATCTGTGATTGCCCTTCTCCGTGGAAATATCTGCCCTGGTATCAATTTATAGGTAACACCTATAAGTGATATGATATGATATATGTGTCTTTCACATTCTGACTTACTACAAGTCACGTGATTACCTCGAGACTCATCTACGGTGCTGCAAATGGCATTGTGTCCTTTTGTTCCTTGGCGAATATTCTGTCTTAGCGATGTCCATTTTCTGCAATGTGATTCCCTGAGGGCTGAGGATTAGCTGACCTGGGCAGCCTGACCCAGCCGGCAAGCCCTCCCCAGGTGTGCCTGGTTTGAGGTCAATATAACAGCACTCCAGGCAGCAATAGCCCCTGCAGCTGTGCCTGACTCCATATTCTCTGCCCCGTCAGCAGTCTCGGGGCTGTGCTGGTGGGAGGGTGTGAGGGTCCACGGCTTTGTGGGTGGCCCGGTGTGAGTGGGGCTCTGCTGGACTTTCGGCAGGAGTTGCCAGGCTGCCACAGGTAAAGAAGAGGATGTGTCACCCATAACTTCCACTGGATATCTCTGCGGGCTAGGTGAGTAAGGAAAAAAAGGAGTGGGGGCCGGGACAGGAGGTGTATCTCAGGCAGGGCAATGGAAAGCTTCCAGAAGAGCGCCCATGGCCAGTACCATCCTGGCTGACCTGCAGGCACCAAGTTGGCCTGCGTGCTGTCGCTGGTGTGGCTCCACGGCCCTTCCTCTAGGCTTTCAAGCCCTTGTACATATTCAGGTGTTTCACCTGGGAAGGGTGGGAACAGTCCAGCAGCATCGGGCCTGGGGCTCATCTTACCTTTACTCACAGAGGCCTCGGCACGGTCTCCCAGGTTTGCAATAAGGACGCTCCTTTCGTGGGCGGGCGGGGCTGCTGGCTGTATGGGAGATGATTCCCCACATCTGACAAATTTCAGAATTGTTTACCACTGGAGCAAGTGCCTTAGAAGTGTTTTCCTCTGTATAACTTTAAGGTTCAGTTTTTTTTTTTTTGTTTCAAGTTAGATTTTATTCCTCTTTTATGTATTTATAGATATAAGCATGGAAATAATTCATTCTTATAAATACATCAGTGTGAATGGAAGAAATTTTTTTCTGTTTTATTTTTACATTTTATTTTTAAAAATTTTGAAATTTAATTTTAGTTATTTTTTTATACAGTAGGTTATTATTAGTTATCTATTTTATGCATAGACATGTATACAGGTCAATCCCAATCTCCCAACTCATCCCACCACCACCACCCCATTGCTTCCCCCACTTTGTGTCCATACGTTTGTTCTCTACCTCTGTGTCTCTATTTCTGCCCTGCAAAGCAGTTCATCTGTAGCATTTTTCTAGGTTCCACATATAGGCATTAATATACAATATTTGTTTTTCTCTTTCTGACTTACTTCACTCTGTATGACAGTCTCTAGATCCATCAACTTCTCAACAAATGACCCAGTTTCATTCCTTTTTATGGCTGAGTAATATTCCATTTTATATATGTACCACATCTTTATCCATTCGTCTGTTTGTGGGCATTTAGGTTGCTTCCATTACCTGGCTATTGTAAATAGTGCTGCAATGAACATTGTGGTGAATGTGTCTCTGTGATTTATGGTTTTCTCTGGGTAAATGCCCAGAAGTGGGATTGCTGGATCCTATGGTAATTCTCTTTTTAGTTTTTTTAAAGGAACCTCCATACTGTTCTCCATAGTGACTGTATCAATTTACATTCACACCAATAGCGGAAGAGGGTTCCTTTTCTCCACACCCTCCCCAGAATTTGTTTTTTGTAGATTATCTGATGATGCCGATTTTAACAGGTGTGAGGTCTTACCTCATTGTAGTTTTGATTTGCATTTCTCTAATAATTAGTGATGTTGAGCAGCTTTTCATGTGCGTCTTGGCCATCTCTGTGTCTTCTTGGAAGAAACGTCTATTTAGATCTTCTGCCCATTTTTGTATTGGGTTGTTTGTTTTATTAATATTAAGCTGCATGAGCTGTTTATATATATTGGAGATTAAACCTTTGTCCATTGATTCGTTTTTGAAGGTTTTCGCCCATTCTGAGGGTTGCCTTTTTCCATTCCCGTTTTTTTTAACAAGGAAAGAAAGAAAGCAAAAGAAGCAGAACACTAATGTGCGTGAAATATGCCTCTTGAAACTGTCGTTTTGAAATATGGACGTCTTTTGAATTTTTTGGTCGATATATGACCCCAGGATTTGTTTTCAGGGCAGGTGTCATTTACAGGCCTGTAATGATTTGGAATATCCACTGACCATTAGCGCTGGGATTAAAGCTGCTGTTGTGTGAAACGGCCACAAGGTGGCAGCAGTTCTCCCTTACAAAATCTGGTTACTAGGGCAGCAGTGCCTCAATGGAAGTCGTGTTCTAGATTGGAATGTAGAACGGAATGTGCCAGGAGAAAGCCCCTCAAGTTTGTCTCACTACTTCTTGTTCGTGTTTTTAATTTAATTTTTTATTTTTTCTTACAGCAAGTTTGAGTACAATGTTTAGCATGTTGTAGGTGTGCAAGAGGTGGTTCTTTTACACATATACATATGTCTGTTCTTCCTGGGATCCTTTTCCCATGTACGTTATGACAGAATGTTGAGTAGTCTTCTCTTGGTACTCCGTAGGTCTTTGGTGATTATATACGTCTACTGTGTTTGTATATGTCTGTAACCCCAATATCGTAATGAATTCAATCCTCACACCTTTCCTTTGGTGAACCATAAGTTTGTTTAATGAATCTGTGATTGCCCTTCTCCATGGAAATATCTGCCCTGGTATCAATTTATAGGTAACACCTATAAGTGATATGATATGATATGTGTCTTTCACTTTCTGACTTACTACAAGTCACGTGATTACCTCGAGACTCATCTACGGTGCTGCAAATGGCATTGTGTTCTTTTTTTCCTTGGCGAATATTCTGTCTTAGCGAGGTCCATTTTCTGAAATGTGATTCCCTGAAGGCTGAGGATTAGCTGACCTGGGCAGCCTGACCCTGCTGGCAAGCCCTCCCCAGGTGTGCCTGGGTTGAGGCCAATATAAACAGCACTCAAGGCAGCAATAGCCCCTGCAGCTGTGCCTGACTCCATATTCTCTGCCCCGTCAGCCGTCTCGGGGCTGTGCTGGTGGGAGGGTGTGAGGGTCCAGGGCTTTGTGGGTGGCCCGGTGTGAGTGGGGCTCTGCTGGACTTTCTGCAGTAGGTGCCAGGCTGCCACATATAAAGAAGAGGATGTGTCCCCCATAACTTCCACTGGATATCTCTGCGCCCTGAGGTGAGTAAGGAAAAAAAGGAGTGGGGGCCGGGAAAGGAGGGGTATCTCAGGCAGGGCAATGGAAAGCTTCCAGAAGAGCGCCCATTGCCCGTACCATCCTGGCTGACCTGCAGGCACCAAGTTGGCCTGCGTGCTGTCGCTGGTGTGTCTCCACGCCCCTTCCTCTAGGCTTTCAAGCCCTTGTACATATTCAGGTGTTTCACCTGGGAAGGGTGGGAACAGTTCAGCAGCATCGGGCCTGGGGCTCAGCTTACCTTTACTCACAGAGGCCTCGGCACGGTCTCCCAGCTTTGCAATAAGGACGCTCCTTGCGTGGGCGGGCGGGGCTGCTGGCTGTATGGGAGATGATTCCCCACCTCTGACCAATTTCAGAATTGTTTAGCACTGGAGCAAGTGCCTTGGTAGTGTTTTCCTCTGTATAACTGTTAGGTTCAGTTTTTTTTTTCTTTTTTGGTTCAAGTTAGATTTTATTCCTCTTTTATGTATTTATAGATATAAGCATGGAAATAATTCAATCTTATAAATACATCAGTGTGAATGGAGGAACTTTTTTTCTGTTTTATTTTTACATTTTATTTTTAAAAATTTTGAAATTTAATTTTAGTTATTTTTTTATACAGTAGGTTATTATTAGTTATCTATTTTATGCATAGACATGTATACAGGTCAATCCCAATCTCCCAACTCATCCCACCACCACCACCCCATTGCTTCCCCCACTTTGTGTCCATACGTTTGTTCTCTACCTCTGTGTCTCTATTTCTGCCCTGCAAAGCAGTTCATCTGTAGCATTTTTCTAGGTTCCACATATAGGCATTAATATACAATATTTGTTTTTCTCTTTCTGACTTACTTCACTCTGTATGACAGTCTCTAGATCCATCAACTTCTCAACAAATAACCCAGTTTCATTCCTTTTTATGGCTGAGTAATATTCCATTTTATATATGTACCACATCTTTATCCATTCGTCTGTTTGTGGGCATTTAGGTTGCTTCCATTACCTGGCTATTGTAAATAGTGCTGCAATGAACATTGTGGTGAATGTGTCTCTGTGATTTATGGTTTTCTCTGGGTAAATGCCCAGCAGTGGGATTGCTGGATCCTATGGTAATTCTCTTTTTAGTTTTTTTAAAGGAACCTCCATACTGTTCTCCATAGTGACTGTATCAATTTACATTCACACCAATAGCGGAAGAGGGTTCCTTTTCTCCACACCCTCCCCAGAATTTGTTTTTTGTAGATTATCTGATGATGCCGATTTTAACAGGTGTGAGGTCTTACCTCATTGTAGTTTTGATTTGCATTTCTCTAATAATTAGTGATGTTGAGCAGCTTTTCATGTGCGTCTTGGCCATCTCTGTGTCTTCTTGGAAGAAACGTCTATTTAGATCTTCTGCCCATTTTTGTATTGGGTTGTTTGTTTTATTAATATTAAGCTGCATGAGCTGTTTATATATATTGGAGATTAAACCTTTGTCCATTGATTCGTTTTTGAAGGTTTTCGCCCATTCTGAGGGTTGCCTTTTTCCATTCCCGTTTTTTTTAACAAGGAAAGAAAGAAAGCAAAAGAAGCAGAACACTAATGTGCGTGAAATATGCCTCTTGAAACTGTCGTTTTGAAATATGGACGTCTTTTGAATTTTTTGGTCGATATATGACCCCAGGATTTGTTTTCAGGGCAGGTGTCATTTACAGGCCTGTAATGATTTGGAATATCCACTGACCATTAGCGCTGGGATTAAAGCTGCTGTTGTGTGAAACGGCCACAAGGTGGCAGCAGTTCTCCCTTACAAAATCTGGTTACTAGGGCAGCAGAGCCTCAATGGAAGTCGTGTTCTAGATTGGAATGTAGAACGGAATGTGCCAGGAGAAAGCCCCTCAAGTTTGTCTCACTACTTCTTGTTCGTGTTTTTAATTTAATTTTTTATTTTTTCTTACAGCAAGTTTGAGTACAATGTTTAGCATGTTGTAGGTGTGCAAGAGGTGGTTCTTTTACACATATACATATGTCTGTTCTTCCTGGGATCCTTTTCCCATGTACGTTATGACAGAATGTTGAGTAGTCTTCTCTTGGTACTCCGTAGGTCTTTGGTGATTATATACGTCTACTGTGTTTGTATATGTCTGTAACCCCAATATCGTAATGAATTCAATCCTCACACCTTTCCTTTGGTGAACCATAAGTTTGTTTAATGAATCTGTGATTGCCCTTCTCCATGGAAATATCTGCCCTGGTATCAATTTATAGGTAACACCTATAAGTGATATGATATGATATGTGTCTTTCACTTTCTGACTTACTACAATTCACGTGATTACCTCGAGACTCATCTACGGTGCTGCAAATGGCATTGTGTCCTTTTTTTCCTTGGCGAATATTCTGTCTTAGCGAGGTCCATTTTCTGAAATGTGATTCCCTGAAGGCTGAGGATTAGCTGACCTGGGCAGCCTGACCCTGCTGGCAAGCCCTCCCCAGGTGTGCCTGGGTTGAGGCCAATATAAACAGCACTCAAGGCAACAATAGCCCCTGCAGCTGTGCCTGACTCCATATTCTCTGCCCCGTCAGCCGTCTCGGGGCTGTGCTGGTGGGAGGGTGTGAGGGTCCAGGGCTTTGTGGGTGGCCCGGTGTGAGTGGGGCTCTGCTGGACTTTCTGCAGTAGGTGCCAGGCTGCCACATATAAAGAAGAGGATGTGTCACCCATAACTTCCACTGGATATCTCTGCGCCCTGAGGTGAGTAAGGAAAAAAAGGAGTGGGGGCCGGGACAGGAGGGGTATCTCAGGCAGGGCAATGGAAAGCTTCCAGAAGAGCGCCCATGGCCCGTACCATCCTGGCTGACCTGCAGGCACCAAGTAGGCCTGCGTGCTGTCGCTGGTGTGTCTCCACGCCCCTTCCTCTAGGCTTTCAAGCCCTTGTACATATTCAGGTGTTTCACCTGGGAAGGGTGGGAACAGTTCAGCAGCATCGGGCCTGGGGCTCAGCTTACCTTTACTCACAGAGGCCTCGGCACGGTCTCCCAGCTTTGCAATAAGGACGCTCCTTGCGTGGGCGGGCGGGGCTGCTGGCTGTATGGGAGATGATTCCCCACCTCTGACCAATTTCAGAATTGTTTACCACTGGAGCAAGTGCCTTGGTAGTGTTTTCCTCTGTATAACTGTTAGGTTCAGTTTTTTTTTTCTTTTTTGGTTCAAGTTAGATTTTATTCCTCTTTTATGTATTTATAGATATAAGCATGGAAATAATTCAATCTTATAAATACATCAGTGTGAATGGAAGAACTTTTTTTCTGTTTTATTTTTACATTTTATTTTTAAAAATTTTGAAATTTAATTTTAGTTATTTTTTTATACAGTAGGTTATTATTAGTTATCTATTTTATGCATAGACATGTATACAGGTCAATCCCAATCTCCCAACTCATCCCACCACCACCAACCCATGGCTTCCCCAACTTTGTGTCCATACGTTTGTTCTCTACCTCTGTGTCTCTATTTCTGCCCTGAAAACCAGTTCATCTGTACCATTTTTCTAGGTTCCACATATAGGCATTAATATACAATATTTGTTTTTCTCTTTCTGACTTACTTCACTCTGTATGACAGTCTCTAGATCCATCAACTTCTCTACCAATGACCCAGTTTCATTCCTTTTTATGGCTGAGTAATATTCCATTTTATATATGTACCACCTCTTTATCCATTCGTCTGTCTGTGGGCATTTAGGTTGCTTCCATTACCTGGCTATTGTAAATAGTGCTGCAATGAACATTGTGGTGAATGTGCCTTTTTGATTTATGGTTTTCTCTGGGTATATGCCCAGAAGTGGGATTGCTGGATCAGAGGGTAATTCTATTTCTAGCTTTTTTAAGGAAACTCCTTACTGTTCTCCATAGTGACTGTATCAATTTCCATTCCCACCAATAGCGGAAGAGGGTTCCTTTTGTCCACACCCTCCCCAGAATTTGTTGTTTGTAGATTATCTGATGATGCCGATTCTAACAGGTGTGAGGTCTTACCTCATTGTAGTTTTGATTTGCATTTCTCTAATAATTAGTGATGTTGAGCAGCTTTTCAAGTGCGTCTTGGCCATCTCTGTGTCTTCTTTAAAGAAACGTCTATTTAGATCTTCTGC
Organism: Mesoplodon bidens; assembly: GCF_964165515.1. NCBI lineage: Eukaryota > Metazoa > Chordata > Mammalia > Artiodactyla > Ziphiidae > Mesoplodon > Mesoplodon bidens. The sequence continues at coordinate 47,807 of NW_027672665.1, read as the reverse complement.
CCATTTTTGTATTGGGTTGTTTGCTTTATTAATATTAAGCTGCATGAGCTGTTTATATATATTGGAGATTAAACCTTTGTCCATTGATTCGTTTGTGAACGTTTTCGCCCATTCTGAGGGGTGCCTTTTTCCTTTCCCGTTTTTTTAACAAAGAAAGAAAGAAAGCAAAAGAAGCAGAACACTAATGTGCGTGAAATATGCCTCTTGAAACTGTCGTTTTGAAATATGGACGTCTTTTGAATTTTTTGGTCGATATATGACCCCAGGATTTGTTTTCAGGGCAGGTGTCATTTACAGGCATGTAATGATTTGGAATATCCACTGACCAGTAGCGCTGGGATTAAAGCTGCAGTTGTGTGAAATGGCCACAAGGTGGCAGCAGTTCTCCCTTACCAAATCTGGTTACTAGGGCAGCAGAGCCTCAATGGAAGTCACCTTCTAGATTGGAATGTAGAACGGAATGTGCCAGGTGAAAGCCCCTCAAGTTTGTCTCACTACTTCTTGTTCGTGTTTTTAATTTAATTTTTTATTTTTTATTACAGCAAGTTTGAGTACAATGTTTAGCATGTTGTAGGTGTGCATGAGGTGGTTCTTCTACACATATACATATGTCTGTTCTTCCTGGGATCCTTTTCCCATGTACGTTATGACAGAATGTTGAGTAGTCTTCCCTTGGTACTCCGTAGGTCTTTGGTGATTATATACGTCTACTGTGTTTGTATATGTCTGTTAACCCCAATATCGTAATGAATTCAATCCTCACACCTTTCCTTTGGTGAACCATAAGTTTGCTTAATGAATCTGTGATTGCCCTTCTCCGTGGAAATATCTGCCCTGGTATCAATTTATAGGTAACACCTATAAGTGATATGATATGATATGTGTCTTTTACATTCTGACTTACTACAAGTCACGTGATTACCTCGAGACTCATCTACGGTGCTGCAAATGGCATTGTGTCCTTTTTTCCCTTGGCGAATATTCTGTCTTAGCGAGGTCCATTTTCTGCAATGTGATTCCCTGAGGGCTGAGGATTAGCTGACCTGGGCAGCCTGACCCTGCCGGCAAGCCCTCCCCAGGTGTGCCTGGGTTGAGGCCAATATAAACAGCACTCCAGGCAGCAATAGCCCCTGCAGCTGTGCCTGACTCCATATTCTCTGCCCCGTCAGCAGTCTCGGGGCTGTGCTGGTGGGAGGGTGTGAGGTTCCACGGCTTTGTGGGCGGCCCGGTGTGAGTGGGGCTCTGCTGGACTTTCTGCAGGAGTTGCCAGGCTGCCACCTGTAAAGAAGACGATGTGTCACCCATAACTTCCACTGGAATATCTCTCCGGGCTGAGGTGAGGAAGGAAAAAAAGGAGTGGGGGCCGGGACAGGAGGGGTATCTCAGGCAGGGCAATGGAAAGCTTCCAGAAGAGCGCCCGTGGCCTGGACCATCCTGGCTGACCTGCAGGCACCATGTTGGCCTGCGTGCTGTCGCTGTTGTGGCTCCACGGCCCTTCCTCTAGGCTTTCAAGCCCTTGTACATATTCAGGTGTTTCACCTGGGAAGGGTGGGAACAGTTCAGCAGCAGCTGGCCTGGGGCTCAGCTCACGTTTACTCACAGAGGCCTCGGCACGGTCCCCCAGGTTTGCAATAAGGACGCTCCTTGCGTGGGCGGGCGGGGCTGCTGGCTGTATGGGGGATGATTCCCCACCTCTGACCAATTTCAGAATTGTTTAGCACTGGAGCAAGTGCCTTGGTTGTGTTTCCCTCTGTATAACTGTTAGGTTCAGCTTTTTTTTTTCTTTTTTGGTTCAAGTTAGATTTTAATCCCCTTTTATGTATTTGTGGATATAAGCATGGAAATAATTCATTCTTATAAATACATCAGTGTGAATGGAAGAACCTTTTTTCTGTTTTATTTTTACATTTTATTTTTAAAAATTTTGAAATTTAATTTAATTTATTTTTTATACAGTAGGTTATTATTAGTTATCTATTTTATGCATAGACATGTATACAGGTGAATCACAATCTCCCAACTCATCCCACCACCACCAACCCATGGCTTCCCCAACTTTGTGTCCATACGTTTGTTCTCTACATCTGTGTCTCTATTTCTGCCCTGAAAACCAGTTCATCTGTACCATTTTTCTAGGTTCCACATATAGGCATTAATATACAATATTTGTTTTTCTCTTTCTGACTTACTTCACTCTGTATGACAGTCTCTAGATCCATCAAATTCTCTACAAATGACCCAGTTTCATTCCTTTTTATGACTGAGTAATATTCCATTTTATATATGTACCACATCTTTATCCATTCGTCTGTCTGTGGGCATTTAGGTTGCTTCCATTACCTGGCTATTGTAAATAGTGCTGCAATGAACATTGTGGTGAATGTGTCTCTGTGATTTATGGTTTTCCCTGGGTAAATGCCCAGAAGTGGGATTGCTGGATCCTATGGTAATTCTTTTTTTAGTTTTTTAAAGGAACCTCCATACTGTTCTCCATAGTGACTGTATCAATTTACATTCCCACCAATAGCGGAAGAGGGTTCCTTTTGTCCACACCCTCCCCAGAATTTATTGTTTGTAGATTATCTGATGATGCCGATTCTAACAGGTGTGAGGTCTTACCTCATTTTAGTTTTGATTTGCATTTCTCTAATAATTAGTGATGTTGAGCAGCTTTTCATGAGCGTCTTGGCCATCTCTGTGTCTTCTTGGAAGAAACGTCTATTTAGATCTTCTGCCCATTTTTGTATTGGGTTGTTTGTTTTATTAATATTAAGCTGCATGTGCTGTTTATATATATTGGAGATTAAACCTTTGTCCATTGATTCGTTTGTGAACGTTTTCGCCCATTCTGAGGGTTGCCTTTTACCATTACCGTATATTTAACAAAGAAAGAAAGAAAGCTAAAGAAGCAGAACATTAATGTGCGTGAAATATGCCTCTTGAAACTGTCGTTTTGAAATATGAACGTCTTTTGAATTTTTTGGTCGATATATGACCCCAGGATTTGTTTTCAGGGCAGGTGTCATTTACAGGCCTGTAATGATTTGGAATATTCACTGACCATTAGCGCTGGGATTAAAGCTGCTGTTGTGTGAAACGGCCACAAGGTGGCAGCAGTTCTCCCTTACCAAATGTGGTTACTAGGGCAGCAGAGCCTCAATGGAAGTCGCGTTCTAGTTTGGAATGTAGAACGGAATGTGCCAGGAGAAAGCCCCTCAAGTTTGTTTCACTACTTCTTGTTCGTGTTTTTAATTTAATTTTTTAATTTTTATTACAGCAAGTTTGAGTACAACGTTTAGCTTGTTGTAGGTGTGCAAGAGGTGGTTCTTTTACACATATACATATGTCTGTTCTTCCTGGGATCCTTTTCCCATGAACGTTATGACAGAATGTTGAGTAGTCTTCTCTTGGTACTCCGTAGGTCTTTGGTGATTATATACGTCTACTGTGTTTGTATATGTCTGTTAACAAAAATATCGTAATGAATTCAATCCTCACACCTTTCCTTTGGTGAACCATAAGTTTGTTTAATGAATCTGTGATTGCCCTTCTCCGTGGAAATATCTGCCCTGGTATCAATTTATACGTAACACCTATAAGTGATATGATATGATATGTGTCTTTCACTTTCTGACTTACTCCAAGTCACGTGATTACCTCTAGACTCATCTACGGTGCTGCAAATGGCATTGTGTCCTTTTTTCCCTTGGCGAATATTCTGTCTTAGCGAGGTCCATTTTCTGCAATGTGATTCCCTGAGGGCTGAGGATTAGCTGACCTGGGCAGCCTGACCCTGCCGGCAAGCCCTCCCCAGGTGTGCCTGGGTTGAGGCCAATATAAACAGCACTCCAGGCAGCAATAGCCCCTGCAGCTGTGCCTGACTCCATATTCTCTGCCCCGTCAGCAGTCTCGGGGCTGTGCTGGTGGGAGGGTGTGAGGGTCCACGGCTTTGTGGGCGGCCCGGTGTGAGTGGGGCTCTGCTGGACTTTCTGCAGGAGTTGCCAGGCTGCCACCTCTAAAGAAGACGATGTGTCACCCATAACTTCCACTGGAATATCTCTCCGGGCTGAGGTGAGGAAGGAAAAAAAGGAGTGGTGGCCGGGACAGGAGGGGTATCTCAGGCAGGGCAATGGAAAGCTTCCAGAAGAGCGCCCGTGGCCTGGACCATCCTGGCTGACCTGCAGGCACCATGTTGGCCTGCGTGCTGTCGCTGGTGTGGCTCCACGGCCCTTCGTCTAGGCTTTCAAGCCCTTGTACATATTCAGGTGTTTCACCTGGGAAGGGTGGGAACAGTTCAGCAGCAGCTGGCCTGGGGCTCAGCTCACGTTTACTCACAGAGGCCTCGGCACGGTCCCCCAGCTTTGCAATAAGGACGCTCCTTGCGTGGGCGGGCGGGGCTGCTGGCTGTATGGGGGATGATTCCCCACCTCTGACCAATTTCAGAATTGTTTAGCACTGGAGCAAGTGCCTTGGTTGTGTTTCCCTCTGTATAACTGTTAGGTTCAGCTATTTTTTTTTTTTTGGTTCAAGTTAGATTTTATTCCTCTTTTATGTATTTATGGATATAAGCATGGAAATAATTCATTCTTATAAATACATCAGTGTGAATGGAAGAAACTTTTTTCTGTTTTATTTTTACATTTTATTTTTAAAAATTTTGAAATTTAATTTAATTTATTTTTTATACAGTATGTTATTATTAGTTATCTATTTTATGCATAGACATGTATACAGGTGAATCACAATCTCCCAACTCATCCCACCACCACCAACCCATGGCTTCCCCAACTGTGTGTCCATACGTTTGTTCTCTACATCTGTGTCTCTATTTCTGCCGTGAAAACCAGTTCATCTGTACCATTTTTCTAGGTTCCACATATAGGCATTAATATACAATATTTGTTTTTCTCTTTCTGACTTACTTCACTCTGTATGACAGTCTCTAGATCCATCAAATTCTCTACAAATGACCCAGTTTCATTCCTTTTTATGGCTGAGTAATATTCCATTTTATATATGTACCACATCTTTATCCATTCGTCTGTCTGTGGCCATTTAGGTTGCTTCCATTACCTGGCTATTGTAAATAGTGCTGCAATGAACATTGTGGTGAATGTGTCTCTGTGATTTATGGTTTTCCCTGGGTAAATGCCCAGAAGTGGGATTGCTGGATCCTATGGTAATTCTTTTTTTAGTTTTTTAAAGGAACCTCCATACTGTTCTCCATAGTGACTGTATCAATTTACATTCCCACCAATAGCGGAAGAGGGTTCCTTTTGTCCACACCCTCCCCAGAATTTGTTGTTTGTAGATTATCTGATGATGCCGATTCTAACAGGTGTGAGGTCTTACCTCATTTTAGTTTTGATTTGCATTTCTCTAATAATTAGTGATGTTGAGCAGCTTTTCATGTGCGTCTTGGCCATCTCTGTGTCTTCTTTGAAGAAACGTCTATTTAGATCTTCTGCCCATTTTTGTATTGGGTTGTTTGTTTTATTAATATTAAACTGCATGTGCTGTTTATATATATTGGAGATTAAACCTTTGTCCATTGATTCGTTTGTGAACGTTTTCGCCCATTCTGAGGGTTGCCTTTTACCATTCCCGTATATTTAACAAAGAAAGAAAGAAAGCTAAAGAAGCAGAACACTAATGTGCGTGAAATATGCCTCTTGAAACTGTCGTTTTGAAATATGGACGTCTTTTGAATTTTTTGGTCGATATATGACCCCAGGATTTGTTTTCAGGGCAGGTGTCATTTACAGGCCTGTAATGATTTGGAATATCCACTGACCATTAGCGCTGGGATTAAAGCTGCTGTTGTGTGAAACGGCCACAAGGTGGCAGCAGTTCTCCCTTACCAAATCTGGTTACTAGGGCAGCAGAGCCTCAATGGAAGTCGCGTTCTAGATTGGAATGTAGAACGGAATGTGCCAGGAGAAAGCCCCTCAAGTTTGTCTCACTACTTCTTGTTCGTGTTTTTAATTTAATTTTTTATTTTTTATTACAGCAAGTTTGAGTACAACGTTTAGCTTGTTGTAGGTGTGCAAGAGGTGGTTCTTTTACACATATACATATGTCTGTTCTTCCTGGGATCCTTTTCCCATGTACGTTATGACAGTATGTTGAGTAGTCTTCTCTTGGTACTCCGTAGGTCTTTGGTGATTATATACGTCTACTGTGTTTGTATATGTCTGTTAACCCCAATATCGTAATGAATTCAATGCTCACACCTTTCCTTTGGTGAACCATAAGTTTGTTTAATGAATCTGTGATTACACTTCTCCGTGGAAATATCTGCCCTGGTATCAATTTATAGGTAACACCTATAAGTGATATGATATGATATGTGTCTTTCACTTTCTGACTTACTCCAAGTCACGTGATTACCTCTAGACTCATCTACGGTGCTGCAAATGGCATTGTGTCCATTTTTTCCTTGGCGAATATTCTGTCTTAGCGAGGTCCATTTTCTGCAATGTGATTCCCTGAGGGCTGAGGATTAGCTGACATGGGCAGCCTGACCCTGCCGTCAAGGCCTCCCCAGGTGTGCCTGGTTTGTGGTCAATATAAACAGCACTCCAGGCAGCAATAGCCCCTGCAGCTGTGCCTGACTCCATATTCTCTGCCCCGTCAGCAGTCTCGGGGCTGTGCTGGTTGGAGGGTGTGATGGTCCACGGCTTTGTGGGCGGCCCGGTGTGAGTGGAGCTCTGCTGGACTTTCTGCAGGAGTTGCCAGGCTGCCACCTGTAAAGAAGAGGAGGTGTCACCCATAATTTCCACTGGAATATCTCTCCGGGCTGAGGCGAGTCAGGAAAAAAGGAGTGGTGGCCGGGACAGGAGGGGTATCTCAGGCAGGGCAATGGAAAGCTTCCACAAGAGTGCCCGTGGCCAGGACCATCCTGGCTGACCTGCAGGCACCAACTTGGCCTGCGTGCTGTCGCTGGTGTGGCTCCACGGCCCTTCCTCTAGGCTTTCAAGCCCTTGTACATATTCAGGTGTTTCACCTGGGAAGGGTGGGAACAGTTCAGCAGCAGCTGGCCTGGGGCTCAGCTCACGTTTACTCACAGAGGCCTCGGCACGGTCCCACAGTTTTGCAATAAGGACGCTCCTTGCGTGGGCGGGCGGGGCTGCTGGCTGTATGGGGGATGATTCCCCACCTCTGACCAATTTCAGAATTGTTTAGCACTGGAGCAAGTGCCTTGGTTGTGTTTCCCTCTGTATAACTGTTAGGTTCAGCTTTTTTTTTTCTTTTTTGGTTCAAGTTAGATTTTCATCCTCTTTTATGTATTTGTGGATATAAGCATGGAAATAATTCATTCTTATAAATACATCAGTGTGAATGGAAGAACCTTTTTTCTGTTTTATTTTTACATTTTATTTTTAAAAATTTTGAAATTTAATTTAATTTATTTTTTATACAGTAGGTTATTATTAGTTATCTATTTTATGCATAGACATGTATACAGGTGAATCACAATCTCCCAACTCATCCCACCACCACCAACCCATGGCTTCCCCAACTTTGTGTCCATACGTTTGTTCTCTACATCTGTGTCTCTATTTCTGCCCTGAAAACCAGTACATCTGTACCATTTTTCTAGGTTCCACATATAGGCATTAATATACAATATTTGTTTTTCTCTTTCTGACTTACTTCACTCTGTATGACAGTCTCTAGATCCATCAAATTCTCTACAAATGACCCAGTTTCATTCCTTTTTATGACTGAGTAATATTCCATTTTATATATGTACCACATCTTTATCCATTCGTCTGTCTGTGGGCATTTAGGTTGCTTCCATTACCTGGCTATTGTAAATAGTGCTGCAATGAACATTGTGGTGAATGTGTCTCTGTGATTTATGGTTTTCCCTGGGTAAATGCCCAGAAGTGGGATTGCTGGATCCTATGGTAATTCTTTTTTTAGTTTTTTAAAGGAACCTCCATACTGTTCTCCATAGTGACTGTATCAATTTACATTCCCACCAATAGCGGAAGAGGGTTCCTTTTGTCCACACCCTCTCCAGAATTTGTTGTTTGTAGATTATCTGATGATGCCGATTCTAACAGGTGTGAGGTCTTACCTCATTTTAGTTTTGATTTGCATTTCTCTAATAATTAGTGATGTTGAGCAGCTTTTCATGTGCGTCTTGGCCATCTCTGTGTCTTCTTTGAAGAAACGTCTATTTAGATCTTCTGCCCATTTTTGTATTGGGTTGTTTGTTTTATTAATATTAAGCTGCATGTGCTGTTTATATATATTGGAGATTAAACCTTTGTCCATTGATTCGTTTGTGAACGTTTTCGCCCATTCTGAGGGTTGCCTTTTACCATTCCCGTATATTTAACAAAGAAAGAAAGAAAGCTAAAGAAGCAGAACACTAATGTACGTGAAATATGCCTCTTGAAACTGTCGTTTTGAAATATGGACGTCTTTTGAATTTTTTGGTCGATATATGGCCCCAGGATTTGTTTTCAGGGCAGGTGTCATTTACAGGCCTGTAATGATTTGGAATATCCACTGACCATTAGCGCTGGGATTAAAGCTGCTGTTGTGTGAAACGGCCACAAGGTGGCAGCAGTTCTCCCTTACCAAATCTGGTTACTAGGGCAGCAGAGCCTCAATGGAAGTCGCGTTCTAGTTTGGAATGTAGAACGGAATGTGCCAGGAGAAAGCCCCTCAAGTTTGTCTCACTACTTCTTGTTCGTGTTTTTAATTTAATTTTTTATTTTTTTTTTTTATTTTTTTTTTTTTTTCTTTTTGCGGTATGCGGGCCTCTCACTGTTGTGGCCTCTCCCGTTGCGGAGCACAGGCTCCGGATGCGCAGGCCCAGCGGCCATGGCTCACGGGCCCAGCCGCTCCGCGGCATATGGGATCCTCCCAGACCGGGGCACGAACCCGTATCCCCTGCATCGGCAGGCGGACTCTCAAGCACTGCGCCACCAGGGAGGCCCCTAATTTTTTATTTTTTATTACAGCAAGTTTGAGTACAACGTTTAGCTTGTTGTAGGTGTGCAAGAGGTGGTTCTTTTACACATATACATATGTCTGTTCTTCCTGGGATCCTTTTCCCATGTACGTTATGACAGAATGTTGAGTAGTCTTCTCTTGGTACTCCGTAGGTCTTTGGTGATTATATACGTCTACTGTGTTTGTATATGTCTGTTAACCCCAATATCGTAATGAATTCAATGCTCACACCTTTCCTTTGGTGAACCATAAGTTTGTTTAATGAATCTGTGATTACCCTTCTCCGTGGAAATATCTGCCCTGGTATCAATTTATAGGTAACACCTATAAGTGATATGATATGATATGTGTCTTTCACTTTCTGACTTACTCCAAGTCACGTGATTACCTCTAGACTCATCTACGGTGCTGCAAATGGCATTGTGTCCATTTTTTCCTTGGCGAATATTCTGTCTTAGCGAGCTCCATTTTCTGCAATGTGATTCCCTGAGGGCTGAGGATTAGCTGACCTGGGCAGCCTGACCCTGCCGTCAAGGCCTCCCCAGGTGTGCCTGGGTTGTGGTCAATATAAACAGCACTCCAGGCAGCAATAGCCCCTGCAGCTGTGCCTGACTCCATATTCTCTGCCCCGTCAGCAGTCTCGGGGCTGTGCTGGTGGGAGGGTGTGATGGTCCACGGCTTTGTGGGCGGCCCGGTGTGAGTGGAGCTCTGCTGGACTTTCTGCAGGAGTTGCCAGGCTTCCACCTGAAAAGAAGAGGATTTGTCATCCATAACTTCCACTGGAATATCTCTCCGGGCTGAGGTGAGGAAGGAAAAAAAGGAGTGGGGGCCGGGACAGGAGGGGTATCTCAGGCAGGGCAATGGAAAGCTTCCAGAAGAGCGCCCGTGGCCAGGACCATCCTGGCTGACCTGCAGGCACCAAGTTGGCCTGCGTGCTGTCGCTGGTGTGGCTCCACGGCCCTTCCTCTAGGCTTTCAAGCCCTTGTACATATTCAGGTGTTTCACGTGGGAAGGGTGGGAACAGTTCAGCAGCAGCTGGCCTGGGGCTCAGCTCACGTTTACTCACAGAGGCCTCAGCACGGTCCCACAGCTTTGCAATAAGGACGCTCCTTGCGTGGGCTGGTGGGGCTGCTGGCTGTATGGGGGATGATTCCCCACCTCTGACCAATTTCAGAATTGTTTACCACTGGAGCAAGTTCCTTCGTTGTGTTTCCCTCTGTATAAGTGTTAGGTTCAGCTTTTTTTTTTCTTTTTTGGTTCAAGTTAGATTTTATTCCTCTTTTATGTATTTATGGATATAAGCATGGAAATAATTCATTCTTATAAATACATCAATGTGAATGGAAGGACTTTTTTTCTGTTTTATTTTAACATTTTATTTTTTAAAATTTAGAAATTTAATTTTAGTTATTTTTTTATACAGTAGGTTATTATTAGTTATCTATTTTATGCCTAGACATGTATACAGGTCAATCAAAATCTCCCAACTCATCCCACCACCACCAGCCCATGGCTTCGCCCACTTTGTGTCCATACGTTTGTTCTCTGCCTCTGTGTGTCTATTTCTTCCCTGCAAACCAGTTCATCTGCAACATTTTTTCTAGGTTCCACATATAGGCATTAATATACAATATTTGTTTTTCTCTTTCTGACATACCTCACTCTGTATGACAGTCTCTAGATCCATCAACTTCTCTACAAATGACCCAGTTTCATTCCTTTTTATGGCTGAGTAATATTCCATTTTATATATGTACCACATCTTTATCCATTCGTCTGTCTGTGGCCATTTAGGTTGCTTCCATTACCTGGCTATTGTAAATAGTGCTGCAATGAACATTGTGGTGAATGTGTCTCTGTGATTTATGGTTTTCCCTGGGTAAATGCCCAGAAGTGGGATTGCTGGATCCTATGGTAATTCTCTTTTTAGTTTTTTAATGGAACCTCCATACTGTTCTCCATAGTGACTGAATCAATTTACATTCCCACCAGTAGCGGAAGAGGGTTCCTTTTGTCCACACCCTCCCCAGAATTTGTTGTTTGTAGATTATCTGATGATGCCGATTCTAACAGGTGTGAGGTCTTACCTCATTGTAGTTTTGATTTGCATTTCTCTAATAATTAGTGATGTTGAGCAGCTTTTCATGTGCGTCTTGGCCATCTCTGTGTCTTCTTTGAAGAAACGTCCATTTAGATCTTCTGCCCATTTTTGTATTGGGTTGTTTGTTTTATTAATATTAAGCTGCATGAGCTGTTTTTATATATTGGAGTTTAAACCTTTGTCCATTGATTCGTTTGTGAACGTTTTCGCCCATTCTGAGGGTTGCCTTTTTCCATTGCCGTTTTTTTAACAAAGAAAGAAAGAAAGCAAAAGAAGCAGAACACTAATGTGCGTGAAATATGCCTCTTGAAACTGTCGTTTTGAAATATGGACGTCTTTTGAATTTTTTGGTCGATATATGACCCCAGGATTTGTTTTCTGGGCAGGTGTCATTTACAGGCCTGTAATGATTTGGAATATCCACTGACCATTAGCGCTGGGATTAAAGCTGCTGTTGTGTGAAACGGCCACAAGGTGGCAGCAGTTCTCCCTTACCAAATCTGGTTACTAGGGCAGCAGAGCCTCAATGGAAGTCGCATTCTAGTTTGGAATGTAGAACGGAATGTGCCAGGAGAAAGCCCCTCAAGTTTGTTTCACTACTTCTTGTTCGTGTTTTTAATTTAATTTTTTAATTTTTATTACAGCAAGTTTGAGTACAACGTTTAGCTTGTTGTAGGTGTGCAAGAGGTGGTTCTTTTACACATATACATATGTCTGTTCTTCCTGGGATCCTTTTCCCATGAACGTTATGACAGAATGTTGAGTAGTCTTCTCTTGGTACTCCGTAGGTCTTTGGTGATTATATACGTCTACTGTGTTTGTATATGTCTGTTAACAACAATATCGTAATGAATTCAATGCTCACACCTTTCCTTTGGTGAACCATAAGTTTGTTTAATGAATCTGTGATTGCCCTTCTCCGTGGAAATATCTGCCCTGGTATCAATTTATACGTAACACCTATAAGTGATATGATATGATATGTGTCTTTCACTTTCTGACTTACTCCAAGTCACGTGATTACCTCTAGACTCATCTACGGTGCTGCAAATGGCATTGTGTCCTTTTTTCCCTTGGCGAATATTCTGTCTTAGCGAGGTCCATTTTCTGCAATGTGATTCCCTGAGGGCTGAGGATTAGCTGACCTGGGCAGCCTGACCCTGCCGGCAAGCCCTCCCCAGGTGTGCCTGGGTTGAGGCCAATATAAACAGCACTCCAGGCAGCAATAGCCCCTGCAGCTGTGCCTGACTCCATATTCTCTGCCCCGTCAGCAGTCTCGGGGCTGTGCTGGTTGGAGGGTGTGATGGTCCACGGCTTTGTGGGCGGCCCGGTGTGAGTGGAGCTCTGCTGGACTTTCTGCAGGAGTTGCCAGGCTGCCACCTGTAAAGAAGAGGAGGTGTCACCCATAATTTCCACTGGAATATCTCTCCGGGCTGAGGCGAGTCAGGAAAAAAGGAGTGGTGGCCGCGACAGGAGGGGTATCTCAGGCAGGGCAATGGAAAGCTTCCACAAGAGTGCCCGTGGCCAGGACCATCCTGGCTGACCTGCAGGCACCAACTTGGCCTGCGTGCTGTCGCTGGTGTGGCTCCACGGCCCTTCCTCTAGGCTTTCAAGCCCTTGTACATATTCAGGTGTTTCACCTGGGAAGGGTGGGAACAGTTCAGCAGCAGCTGGCCTGGGGCTCAGCTCACGTTTACTCACAGAGGCCTCGGCACGGTCCCACAGTTTTGCAATAAGGACGCTCCTTGCGTGGGCGGGCGGGGCTGCTGGCTGTATGGGGGATGATTCCCCACCTCTGACCAATTTCAGAATTGTTTAGCACTGGAGCAAGTGCCTTGGTTGTGTTTCCCTCTGTATAACTGTTAGGTTCAGCTTTTTTTTTTCTTTTTTGGTTCAAGTTAGATTTTCATCCTCTTTTATGTATTTGTGGATATAAGCATGGAAATAATTCATTCTTATAAATACATCAGTGTGAATGGAAGAACCTTTTTTCTGTTTTATTTTTACATTTTATTTTTAAAAATTTTGAAATTTAATTTAATTTATTTTTTATACAGTAGGTTATTATTAGTTATCTATTTTATGCATAGACATGTATACAGGTGAATCACAATCTCCCAACTCATCCCACCACCACCAACCCATGGCTTCCCCAACTTTGTGTCCATACGTTTGTTCTCTACATCTGTGTCTCTATTTCTGCCCTGAAAACCAGTACATCTGTACCATTTTTCTAGGTTCCACATATAGGCATTAATATACAATATTTGTTTTTCTCTTTCTGACTTACTTCACTCTGTATGACAGTCTCTAGATCCATCAAATTCTCTACAAATGACCCAGTTTCATTCCTTTTTATGACTGAGTAATATTCCATTTTATATATGTACCACATCTTTATCCATTCGTCTGTCTGTGGGCATTTAGGTTGCTTCCATTACCTGGCTATTGTAAATAGTGCTGCAATGAACATTGTGGTGAATGTGTCTCTGTGATTTATGGTTTTCCCTGGGTAAATGCCCAGAAGTGGGATTGCTGGATCCTATGGTAATTCTTTTTTTAGTTTTTTAAAGGAACCTCCATACTGTTCTCCATAGTGACTGTATCAATTTACATTCCCACCAATAGCGGAAGAGGGTTCCTTTTGTCCACACCCTCTCCAGAATTTGTTGTTTGTAGATTATCTGATGATGCCGATTCTAACAGGTGTGAGGTCTTACCTCATTTTAGTTTTGATTTGCATTTCTCTAATAATTAGTGATGTTGAGCAGCTTTTCATGTGCGTCTTGGCCATCTCTGTGTCTTCTTTGAAGAAACGTCTATTTAGATCTTCTGCCCATTTTTGTATTGGGTTGTTTGTTTTATTAATATTAAGCTGCATGTGCTGTTTATATATATTGGAGATTAAACCTTTGTCCATTGATTCGTTTGTGAACGTTTTCGCCCATTCTGAGGGTTGCCTTTTACCATTCCCGTATATTTAACAAAGAAAGAAAGAAAGCTAAAGAAGCAGAACACTAATGTACGTGAAATATGCCTCTTGAAACTGTCGTTTTGAAATATGGACGTCTTTTGAATTTTTTGGTCGATATATGGCCCCAGGATTTGTTTTCAGGGCAGGTGTCATTTACAGGCCTGTAATGATTTGGAATATCCACTGACCATTAGCGCTGGGATTAAAGCTGCTGTTGTGTGAAACGGCCACAAGGTGGCAGCAGTTCTCCCTTACCAAATCTGGTTACTAGGGCAGCAGAGCCTCAATGGAAGTCGCGTTCTAGTTTGGAATGTAGAACGGAATGTGCCAGGAGAAAGCCCCTCAAGTTTGTCTCACTACTTCTTGTTCGTGTTTTTAATTTAATTTTTTATTTTTTTTTTTTATTTTTTTTTTTTCTTTTTGCGGTATGCGGGCCTCTCACTGTTGTGGCCTCTCCCGTTGCGGAGCACAGGCTCCGGATGCGCAGGCCCAGCGGCCATGGCTCACGGGCCCAGCCGCTCCGCGGCATATGGGATCCTCCCAGACCGGGGCACGAACCCGTATCCCCTGCATCGGCAGGCGGACTCTCAAGCACTGCGCCACCAGGGAGGCCCCTAATTTTTTATTTTTTATTACAGCAAGTTTGAGTACAACGTTTAGCTTGTTGTAGGTGTGCAAGAGGTGGTTCTTTTACACATATACATATGTCTGTTCTTCCTGGGATCCTTTTCCCATGTACGTTATGACAGAATGTTGAGTAGTCTTCTCTTGGTACTCCGTAGGTCTTTGGTGATTATATACGTCTACTGTGTTTGTATATGTCTGTTAACCCCAATATCGTAATGAATTCAATGCTCACACCTTTCCTTTGGTGAACCATAAGTTTGTTTAATGAATCTGTGATTACCCTTCTCCGTGGAAATATCTGCCCTGGTATCAATTTATAGGTAACACCTATAAGTGATATGATATGATATGTGTCTTTCACTTTCTGACTTACTCCAAGTCACGTGATTACCTCTAGACTCATCTACGGTGCTGCAATTGGCATTGTGTCCATTTTTTCCTTGGCGAATATTCTGTCTTAGCGAGCTCCATTTTCTGCAATGTGATTCCCTGAGGGCTGAGGATTAGCTGACCTGGGCAGCCTGACCCTGCCGTCAAGGCCTCCCCAGGTGTGCCTGGGTTGTGGTCAATATAAACAGCACTCCAGGCAGCAATAGCCCCTGCAGCTGTGCCTGACTCCATATTCTCTGCCCCGTCAGCAGTCTCGGGGCTGTGCTGGTGGGAGGGTGTGATGGTCCACGGCTTTGTGGGCGGCCCGGTGTGAGTGGAGCTCTGCTGGACTTTCTGCAGGAGTTGCCAGGCTTCCACCTGAAAAGAAGAGGATTTGTCATCCATAACTTCCACTGGAATATCTCTCCGGGCTGAGGTGAGGAAGGAAAAAAAGGAGTGGGGGCCGGGACAGGAGGGGTATCTCAGGCAGGGCAATGGAAAGCTTCCAGAAGAGCGCCCGTGGCCAGGACCATCCTGGCTGACCTGCAGGCACCAAGTTGGCCTGCGTGCTGTCGCTGGTGTGGCTCCACGGCCCTTCCTCTAGGCTTTCAAGCCCTTGTACATATTCAGGTGTTTCACGTGGGAAGGGTGGGAACAGTTCAGCAGCAGCTGGCCTGGGGCTCAGCTCACGTTTACTCACAGAGGCCTCAGCACGGTCCCACAGCTTTGCAATAAGGACGCTCCTTGCGTGGGCTGGTGGGGCTGCTGGCTGTATGGGGGATGATTCCCCACCTCTGACCAATTTCAGAATTGTTTACCACTGGAGCAAGTTCCTTGGTTGTGTTTCCCTCTGTATAAGTGTTAGGTTCAGCTTTTTTTTTTCTTTTTTGGTTCAAGTTAGATTTTATTCCTCTTTTATGTATTTATGGATATAAGCATGGAAATAATTCATTCTTATAAATACATCAATGTGAATGGAAGGACTTTTTTTCTGTTTTATTTTAACATTTTATTTTTTAAAATTTAGAAATTTAATTTTAGTTATTTTTTTATACAGTAGGTTATTATTAGTTATCTATTTTATGCCTAGACATGTATACAGGTCAATCAAAATCTCCCAACTCATCCCACCACCACCAGCCCATGGCTTCGCCCACTTTGTGTCCATACGTTTGTTCTCTGCCTCTGTGTGTCTATTTCTTCCCTGCAAACCAGTTCATCTGTAACATTTTTTCTAGGTTCCACATATAGGCATTAATATACAATATTTGTTTTTCTCTTTCTGACTTACCTCACTCTGTATGACAGTCTCTAGATCCATCAACTTCTCTACAAATGACCCAGTTTCATTCCTTTTTATGGCTGAGTAATATTCCATTTTATATATGTACCACATCTTTATCCATTCGTCTGTCTGTGGCCATTTAGGTTGCTTCCATTACCTGGCTATTGTAAATAGTGCTGCAATGAACATTGTGGTGAATGTGTCTCTGTGATTTATGGTTTTCCCTGGGTAAATGCCCAGAAGTGGGATTGCTGGATCCTATGGTAATTCTCTTTTTAGTTTTTTAAAGGAACCTCCATACTGTTCTCCATAGTGACTGAATCAATTTACATTCCCACCAGTAGCGGAAGAGGGTTCCTTTTGTCCACACCCTCCCCAGAATTTGTTGTTTGTAGATTATCTGATGATGCCGATTCTAACAGGTGTGAGGTCTTACCTCATTGTAGTTTTGATTTGCATTTCTCTAATAATTAGTGATGTTGAGCAGCTTTTCATGTGCGTCTTGGCCATCTCTGTGTCTTCTTTGAAGAAACGTCCATTTAGATCTTCTGCCCATTTTTGTATTGGGTTGTTTGTTTTATTAATATTAAGCTGCATGAGCTGTTTTTATATATTGGAGTTTAAACCTTTGTCCATTGATTCGTTTGTGAACGTTTTCGCCCATTCTGAGGGTTGCCTTTTTCCATTGCCGTTTTTTTAACAAAGAAAGAAAGAAAGCAAAAGAAGCAGAACACTAATGTGCGTGAAATATGCCTCTTGAAACTGTCGTTTTGAAATATGGACGTCTTTTGAATTTTTTGGTCGATATATGACCCCAGGATTTGTTTTCTGGGCAGGTGTCATTTACAGGCCTGTAATGATTTGGAATATCCACTGACCATTAGCGCTGGGATTAAAGCTGCTGTTGTGTGAAACGGCCACAAGGTGGCAGCAGTTCTCCCTTACCAAATCTGGTTACTAGGGCAGCAGAGCCTCAATGGAAGTCGCATTCTAGTTTGGAATGTAGAACGGAATGTGCCAGGAGAAAGCCCCTCAAGTTTGTTTCACTACTTCTTGTTCGTGTTTTTAATTTAATTTTTTAATTTTTATTACAGCAAGTTTGAGTACAACGTTTAGCTTGTTGTAGGTGTGCAAGAGGTGGTTCTTTTACACATATACATATGTCTGTTCTTCCTGGGATCCTTTTCCCATGAACGTTATGACAGAATGTTGAGTAGTCTTCTCTTGGTACTCCGTAGGTCTTTGGTGATTATATACGTCTACTGTGTTTGTATATGTCTGTTAACAACAATATCGTAATGAATTCAATGCTCACACCTTTCCTTTGGTGAACCATAAGTTTGTTTAATGAATCTGTGATTGCCCTTCTCCGTGGAAATATCTGCCCTGGTATCAATTTATACGTAACACCTATAAGTGATATGATATGATATGTGTTTTTCACTTTCTGACTTACTCCAAGTCACGTGATTACCTCTAGACTCATCTACGGTGCTGCAAATGGCATTGTGTCCTTTTTTCCCTTGGCGAATATTCTGTCTTAGCGAGGTCCATTTTCTGCAATGTGATTCCCTGAGGGCTGAGGATTAGCTGACCTGGGCAGCCTGACCCTGCCGGCAAGCCCTCCCCAGGTGTGCCTGGGTTGAGGCCAATATAAACAGCACTCCAGGCAGCAATAGCCCCTGCAGCTGTGCCTGACTCCATATTCTCTGCCCCGTCAGCAGTCTCGGGGCTGTGCTGGTGGGAGGGTGTGAGGGTCCACGGCTTTGTGGGCGGCCCGGTGTGAGTGGGGCTCTGCTGGACTTTCTGCAGGAGTTGCCAGGCTGCCACCTCTAAAGAAGACGATGTGTCACCCATAACTTCCACTGGAATATCTCTCCGGGCTGAGGTGAGGAAGGAAAAAAAGGAGTGGGGGCCGGGACAGGAGGGGTATCTCAGGCAGGGCAATGGAAAGCTTCCAGAAGAGCGCCCGTGGCCTGGACCATCCTGGCTGACCTGCAGGCACCATGTTGGCCTGCGTGCTGTCGCTGGTGTGGCTCCACGGCCCTTCGTCTAGGCTTTCAAGCCCTTGTACATATTCAGGTGTTTCACCTGGGAAGGGTGGGAACAGTTCAGCAGCAGCTGGCCTGGGGCTCAGCTCACGTTTACTCACAGAGGCCTCGGCACGGTCCCCCAGGTTTGCAATAAGGACGCTCCTTGCGTGGGCGGGCGGGGCTGCTGGCTGTATGGGGGATGATTCCCCACCTCTGACCAATTTCAGAATTGTTTAGCACTGGAGCAAGTGCCTTGGTTGTGTTTCCCTCTGTATAACTGTTAGGTTCAGCTTTTTTTTTTCTTTTTTGGTTCAAGTTAGATTTTAATCCTCTTTTATGTATTTGTGGATATAAGCATGGAAATAATTCATTCTTATAAATACATCAGTGTGAATGGAAGAACCTTTTTTCTGTTTTATTTTTACATTATATTTTTAAAAATTTTGAAATTTAATTTAATTTATTTTTTATACAGTAGGTTATTATTAGTTATCTATTTTATGCATAGACATGTATACAGGTGAATCACAATCTCCCAACTCATCCCACCACCACCAACCCATGGCTTCCCCAACTTTGTGTCCATACGTTTGTTCTCTACATCTGTGTCTCTATTTCTGCCCTGAAAACCAGTTCATCTGTACCATTTTTCTAGGTTCCACATATAGGCATTAATATACAATATTTGTTTTTCTCTTTCTGACTTACTTCACTCTGTATGACAGTCTCTAGATCCATCAAATTCTCTACAAATGACCCAGTTTCATTCCTTTTTATGACTGAGTATATTCCATTTTATATATGTACCACATATTTATCCATTCGTCTGTCTGTGGGCATTTAGGTTGCTTCCATTACCTGGCTATTGTAAATAGTGCTGCAATGAACATTGTGGTGAATGTGTCTCTGTGATTTATGGTTTTCCCTGGGTAAATGCCCAGAAGTGGGATTGCTGGATCCTATGGTAATTCTTTTTTTAGTTTTTTAAAGGAACCTCCATACTGTTCTCCATAGTGACTGTATCAATTTACATTCCCACCAATAGCGGAAGAGGGTTCCTTTTGTCCACACCCTCCCCAGAATTTGTTGTTTGTAGATTATCTGATGATGCCGATTCTAACAGGTGTGAGGTCTTACCTCATTTTAGTTTTGATTTGCATTTCTCTAATATTTAGTGATGTTGAGCAGCTTTTCATGTGCGTCTTGGCCATCTCTGTGTCTTCTTTGAAGAAACGTCTATTTAGATCTTCTGCCCATTTTTGTATTGGGTTGTTTGTTTTATTAATATTAAGCTGCATGTGCTGTTTATATATATTGGAGATTAAACCTTTGTCCATTGATTCGTTTGTGAACGTTTTCGCCCATTCTGAGGGTTGCCTTTTACCATTCCCGTATATTTAACAAAGAAAGAAAGAAAGCTAAAGAAGCAGAACACTAATGTGCGTGAAATATGCCTCTTGAAACTGTCGTTTTGAAATATGAACGTCTTTTGAATTTTTTGGTCGATATATGACCCCAGGATTTGTTTTCAGGGCAGGTGTCATTTACAGGCCTGTAATGATTTGGAATATTCACTGACCATTAGCGCTGGGATTAAAGCTGCTGTTGTGTGAAACGGCCACAAGGTGGCAGCAGTTCTCCCTTACCAAATGTGGTTACTAGGGCAGCAGAGCCTCAATGGAAGTCGCGTTCTAGTTTGGAATGTAGAACGGAATGTGCCAGGAGAAAGCCCCTCAAGTTTGTTTCACTACTTCTTGTTCGTGTTTTTAATTTAATTTTTTAATTTTTATTACAGCAAGTTTGAGTACAACGTTTAGCTTGTTGTAGGTGTGCAAGAGGTGGTTCTTTTACACATATACATATGTCTGTTCTTCCTGGGATCCTTTTCCCATGAACGTTATGACAGAATGTTGAGTAGTCTTCTCTTGGTACTCCGTAGGTCTTTGGTGATTATATACGTCTACTGTGTTTGTATATGTCTGTTAACAAAAATATCGTAATGAATTCAATCCTCACACCTTTCCTTTGGTGAACCATAAGTTTGTTTAATGAATCTGTGATTGCCCTTCTCCGTGGAAATATCTGCCCTGGTATCAATTTATACGTAACACCTATAAGTGATATGATATGATATGTGTCTTTCACTTTCTGACTTACTCCAAGTCACGTGATTACCTCTAGACTCATCTACGGTGCTGCAAATGGCATTGTGTCCTTTTTTCCCTTGGCGAATATTCTGTCTTAGCGAGGTCCATTTTCTGCAATGTGATTCCCTGAGGGCTGAGGATTAGCTGACCTGGGCAGCCTGACCCTGCCGGCAAGCCCTCCCCAGGTGTGCCTGGGTTGAGGCCAATATAAACAGCACTCCAGGCAGCAATAGCCCCTGCAGCTGTGCCTGACTCCATATTCTCTGCCCCGTCAGCAGTCTCGGGGCTGTGCTGGTGGGAGGGTGTGAGGGTCCACGGCTTTGTGGGCGGCCCGGTGTGAGTGGGGCTCTGCTGGACTTTCTGCAGGAGTTGCCAGGCTGCCACCTCTAAAGAAGACGATGTGTCACCCATAACTTCCACTGGAATATCTCTCCGGGCTGAGGTGAGGAAGGAAAAAAAGGAGTGGGGGCCGGGACAGGAGGGGTATCTCAGGCAGGGCAATGGAAAGCTTCCAGAAGAGCGCCCGTGGCCTGGACCATCCTGGCTGACCTGCAGGCACCATGTTGGCCTGCGTGCTGTCGCTGGTGTGGCTCCACGGCCCTTCGTCTAGGCTTTCAAGCCCTTGTACATATTCAGGTGTTTCACCTGGGAAGGGTGGGAACAGTTCAGCAGCAGCTGGCCTGGGGCTCAGCTCACGTTTACTCACAGAGGCCTCGGCACGGTCCCCCAGCTTTGCAATAAGGACGCTCCTTGCGTGGGCGGGCGGGGCTGCTGGCTGTATGGGGGATGATTCCCCACCTCTGACCAATTTCAGAATTGTTTAGCACTGGAGCAAGTGCCTTGGTTGTGTTTCCCTCTGTATAACTGTTAGGTTCAGCTATTTTTTTTTTTTGGTTCAAGTTAGATTTTATTCCTCTTTTATGTTTTTATGGATATAAGCATGGAAATAATTCATTCTTATAAATACATCAGTGTGAATGGAAGAAACTTTTTTCTGTTTTATTTTTACATTTTATTTTTAAAAATTTTGAAATTTAATTTAATTTATTTTTTATACAGTAGGTTATTATTAGTTATCTATTTTATGCATAGACATGTATACAGGTGAATCACAATCTCCCAACTCATCCCACCACCACCAACCCATGGCTTCCCCAACTGTGTGTCCATACGTTTGTTCTCTACATCTGTGTCTCTATTTCTGCCCTGAAAACCAGTTCATCTGTACCATTTTTCTAGGTTCCACATATAGGCATTAATATACAATATTTGTTTTTCTCTTTCTGACTTACTTCACTCTGTATGACAGTCTCTAGATCCATCAAATTCTCTACAAATGACCCAGTTTCATTCCTTTTTATGGCTGAGTAATATTCCATTTTATATATGTACCACATCTTTATCCATTCGTCTGTCTGTGGCCATTTAGGTTGCTTCCATTACCTGGCTATTGTAAATAGTGCTGCAATGAACATTGTGGTGAATGTGTCTCTGTGATTTATGGTTTTCCCTGGGTAAATGCCCAGAAGTGGGATTGCTGGATCCTATGGTAATTCTTTTTTTAGTTTTTTAAAGGAACCTCCATACTGTTCTCCATAGTGACTGTATCAATTTACATTCCCACCAATAGCGGAAGAGGGTTCCTTTTGTCCACACCCTCCCCAGAATTTGTTGTTTGTAGATTATCTGATGATGCCGATTCTAACAGGTGTGAGGTCTTACCTCATTTTAGTTTTGATTTGCATTTCTCTAATAATTAGTGATGTTGAGCAGCTTTTCATGTGCGTCTTGGCCATCTCTGTGTCTTCTTTGAAGAAACGTCTATTTAGATCTTCTGCCCATTTTTGTATTGGGTTGTTTGTTTTATTAATATTAAACTGCATGTGCTGTTTATATATATTGGAGATTAAACCTTTGTCCATTGATTCGTTTGTGAACGTTTTCGCCCATTCTGAGGGTTGCCTTTTACCATTCCCGTATATTTAACAAAGAAAGAAAGAAAGCTAAAGAAGCAGAACACTAATGTGCGTGAAATATGCCTCTTGAAACTGTCGTTTTGAAATATGGACGTCTTTTGAATTTTTTGGTCGATATATGACCCCAGGATTTGTTTTCAGGGCAGGTGTCATTTACAGGCCTGTAATGATTTGGAATATCCACTGACCATTAGCGCTGGGAATAAAGCTGCTGTTGTGTGAAACGGCCACAAGGTGGCAGCAGTTCTCCCTTACCAAATCTGGTTACTAGGGCAGCAGAGCCTCAATGGAAGGCGCGTTCTAGATTGGAATGTAGAACGGAATGTGCCAGGAGAAAGCCCCTCAAGTTTGTCTCACTACTTCTTGTTCGTGTTTTTAATTTAATTTTTTATTTTTTATTACAGCAAGTTTGAGTACAACGTTTAGCTTGTTGTAGGTGTGCAAGAGGTGGTTCTTTTACACATATACATATGTCTGTTCTTCCTGGGATCCTTTTCCCATGTACGTTATGACAGAATGTTGAGTAGTCTTCTCTTGGTACTCCGTAGGTCTTTGGTGATTATATACGTCTACTGTGTTTGTATATGTCTGTTAACCCCAATATCGTAATGAATTCAATGCTCACACCTTTCCTTTGGTGAACCATAAGTTTGTTTAATGAATCTGTGATTACCCTTCTCCGTGGAAATATCTGCCCTGGTATCAATTTATAGGTAACACCTATAAGTGATATGATATGATATGTGTCTTTCACTTTCTGACTTACTCCAAGTCACGTGATTACCTCTAGACTCATCTACGGTGCTGCAAATGGCATTGTGTCCATTTTTTCCTTGGCGAATATTCTGTCTTAGCGAGGTCCATTTTCTGCAATGTGATTCCCTGAGGGCTGAGGATTAGCTGACATGGGCAGCCTGACCCTGCCGTCAAGGCCTCCCCAGGTGTGCCTGGTTTGTGGTCAATATAAACAGCACTCCAGGCAGCAATAGCCCCTGCAGCTGTGCCTGACTCCATATTCTCTGCCCCGTCAGCATTCTCGGGGCTGTGCTGGTGGGAGGGTGTGATGGTCCACGGCTTTGTGGGCGGCCCGGTGTGAGTGGATCTCTGCTGGACTTTCTGCAGGAGTTGCCAGGCTTCCACCTGAAAAGAAGAGGATTTGTCATCCATAACTTCCACTGGAATATCTCTCCGGGCTGAGGTGAGGAAGGAAAAAAAGGAGTGGGGGCCGGGACAGGAGGGGTATCTCAGGCAGGGCAATGGAAAGCTTCCAGAAGAGCGCCCGTGGCCAGGACCATCCTGGCTGACCTGCAGGCACCAAGTTGGCCTGCGTGCTGTCGCTGGTGTGGCTCCACGCCCCTTCCTCTAGGCTTTCAAGCCCTTGTACATATTCAGGTGTTTCACGTGGGAAGGTTGGGAACAGTTCAGCAGCAGCTGGCCTGGGGCTCAGCTCACGTTTACTCACAGAGGCCTCAGCACGGTCTCACAGCTTTGCAATAAGGACGCTCCTTGCGTGGGCTGGTGGGGCTGCTGGCTGTATGGGGGATGATTCCCCACCTCTGACCAATTTCAGAATTGTTTACCACTGGAGCAAGTTCCTTGGTTGTGTTTCCCTCTGTATAACTGTTAGGTTCAGCTTTTTTTTTTCTTTTTTGGTTCAAGTTAGAATTTATTCCTCTTTTATGTATTTATGGATATAAGCATGGAAATAATTCATTCTTATAAATACATCAATGTGAATGGAAGGACTTTTTTTCTGTTTTATTTTAACATTTTATTTTTTAAAATTTAGAAATTTAATTTTAGTTATTTTTTATACAGTAGGTTATTATTAGTTATCTATTTTATGCCTAGACATGTATACAGGTCAATCAAAATCTCCCAACTCATCCCACCACCACCACCCCATGGCTTCGCCCACTTTGTGTCCATACGTTTGTTCTCTGCCTCTGTGTGTCTATTTCTGCCCTGCAAACCAGTTCATCTGTACCATTTTTTCTAGGTTCCACATATAGGCATTAATATACAATATTTGTTTTTCTCTTTCTGACTTACTTCACTCTGTATGACAGTCTCTAGATCCATCAAATTCTCTACAAATGACCCAGTTTCATTCCTTTTTATGACTGAGTAATATTCCATTTTATATATGTACCACATCTTTATCCATTCGTCTGTCTGTGGGCATTTAGGTTGCTTCCATTACCTGGCTATTGTAAATAGTGCTGCAATGAACATTGTGGTGAATGTGTCTCTGTGATTTATGGTTTTCCCTGGGTAAATGCCCAGAAGTGGGATTGCTGGATCCTATGGTAATTCTTTTTTTAGTTTTTTAAAGGAACCTCCATACTGTTCTCCATAGTGACTGTATCAATTTACATTCCCACCAATAGCGGAAGAGGGTTCCTTTTGTCCACACCCTCCCCAGAATTTGTTGTTTGTAGATTATCTGATGATGCCGATTCTAACAGGTGTGAGGTCTTACCTCATTTTAGTTTTGATTTGCATTTCTCTAATAATTAGTGATGTTGAGCAGCTTTTCATGTGCGTCTTGGCCATCTCTGTGTCTTCTTTGAAGAAACGTCTATTTAGATCTTCTGCCCATTTTTGTATTGGGTTGTTTGTTTTATTAATATTAAGCTGCATGTGCTGTTTATATATATAGGAGATTAAACCTTTGTCCATTGATTCGTTTGTGAACGTTTCCGCCCATTCTGAGGGTTGCCTTTTACCATTCCCGTATATTTAACAAAGAAAGAAAGAAAGCTAAAGAAGCAGAACACTAATGTGCGTGAAATATGCCTCTTGAAACTGTCGTTTTGAAATATGGACGTCTTTTGAATTTTTTGGTCGATATATGACCCCAGGATTTGTTTTCAGGGCAGGTGTCATTTACAGGCCTGTAATGATTTGGAATATCCACTGACCATTAGCGCTGGGATTAAAGCTGCTGTTGTGTTAAACGGCCACAAGGTGGCAGCAGTTCTCCCTTACCAAATCTGGTTACTAGGGCAGCAGAGCCTCAATGGAAGTCGCGTTCTAGATTGGAATGTAGAACGGAATGTGCCAGGAGAAAGCCCCTCAAGTTTGTCTCACTACTTCTTGTTCGTGTTTTTAATTTAATTTTTTATTTTTTATTACAGCAAGTTTGAGTACAACGTTTAGCTTGTTGTAGGTGTGCAAGAGGTGGTTCTTTTACACATATACATATATCTGTTATTCCTGGGATCCTTTTCCCATGAACATTATGACAGAATGTTGAGTAGTCTTCTCTTGGTACTCCGTAGGTCTTTGGTGATTATATACGTCTACTGTGTTTATATATGTCTGTTAACACCAATATCGTAATGAATTCAATCCTCACACCTTTCCTTTGGTGAACCATAAGTTTGTTTAATGAATCTGTGATTGCCCTTCTCCGTGGAAATATCTGCCCTGGTATCAATTTATACGTAACACCTATATGTGATATGATATGATATGTGTCTTTCACTTTCTGACTTACTCCAAGTCACGTGATTACCTCTAGATTCATCTACGGTGCTGCAAATGGCATTGTGTCCTTTTTTCCCTTGGCGAATATTCTGTCATAGCGAGGTCCATTTTCTGCAATGTGATTCCCTGAGGGCTGAGGATTAGCTGACCTGGGCAGCCTGACCCTGCCGGCAAGCCCTCCCCAGGTGTGCCTGGGTTGAGGCCAATATAAACAGCACTCCAGGCAGCAATAGCCCCTGCAGCTGTGCCTGACTCCATATTCTCTGCCCCGTCAGCAGTCTCGGGGCTGTGCTGGTGGGAGGGTGTGAGGGTCCACGGCTTTGTGGGCGGCCCGGTATGAGTGGGGCTCTGCTGGACTTTCTGCAGGAGTTGCCAGGCTGCCACCTCTAAAGAAGACGATGTGTCACCCATAACTTCCACTGGAATCTCTCTCCGGGCTGAGGTGAGGAAGGAAAAAAAGGAGTGGGGGCCGGGACAGGAGGGGTATCTCAGGCAGGGCAATGGAAAGCTTCCAGAAGAGCGCCCGTGGCCTGGACCAGCCTGGCTGACCTGCAGGCACCAAGTTGGCCTGCGTGCTGTCGCTGGTGTGTCTCCACGGCCCTTCCTCTAGGCATTCAAGCCCTTGTACATATTCAGGTGTTTCACGTGGGAAGGGTGGGAACAGCTCAGCAGCAGCTGGCCTGGGGCTCAGCTCACGTTTACTCACAGAGGCCTCGGCACGGTCCCACAGTTTTGCAATAAGGACGCTCCTTGCGTGGGCGGGCGGGGCTGCTGGCTGTATGGGAGATGATTCCCCACCTCTGACCAATTTCAGAATTGTTTAGCACTGGAGCAAGTGCCTTGGTTGTGTTTCCCTCTGTATAACTCTTAGGTTCAGCTTTTTTTTTTTCTTTTTTGGTTCAAGTTAGATTTTATTCCTCTTTTATGTATTTATGGATATAAGCATGGAAATAATTCATTCTTATAAATACATCAGTGTGAATGGAAGAAACTTTTTTCTGTGTTACTTTTACATTTTATTTTTAAAAATTTTGAAATTTAATTTAATTTATTTTTTATACAGTAGGTTATTATTAGTTATCTATTTTATGCATAGACATGTATACAGGTCAATCCCAATCTCCCAACACATCCCACCACCCCCCCCCATGGCTTCCCCCCTTTGTGTCCATACGTTTGTTCTCTACCTCTGTGTCTCTATTTCTGCCCTGCAAACCAGTTCATCTGTACCATTTTTTCTAGGTTCCACATATAGGCATTAATATACAATATTTGTTTTTCACTTTCTGACATACTTCACTCTGTATGACAGTCTCTAGATCCGTCAACTTCTCTACAAATGACCCAGTTTCATTCCTTTTTATGGCTGAGTAATATTCCATTTTATATATATACCACATCTTTCTCCATTCGTCTGTCTGTGGCCATTTAGGTTGCTTCCATTACCTGGCTATTGTAAATAGTGCTGCAATGAACATTGTGGTGAATGTGTCTCTGTGATTTATGGTTTTCCCTGGGTAAATGCCCAGAAGTGGGATTGCTGGATCCTATGGTAATTCTTTTTTTAGTTTTTTAAAGGAACTTCCATACAGTTCTCCATAGTGACTGTATCAATTTACATTCCCAACAATAGCGGAAGAGGGTTCCTTTTGTCCACACCCTCCCCAGAATTTGTTGTTTGTAGATTATCTGATGATGCCGATTCTAACAGGTGTGAGGTCTTACCTCATTTTAGTTTTGATTTGCATTTCTCTAATAATTAGTGATGTTGAGCAGCTTTTCATGAGCGTCTTGGCCATCTCTGTGTCTTCTTGGAAGAAACGTCTATTTAGATCTTCTGCCCATTTTTGTATTGGGTTGTTTGTTTTATTAATATTAAGCTGCATGTGCTGTTTATATATATTGGAGATTAAACCTTTGTCCATTGATTCGTTTGTGAACGTTTTCGCCCATTCTGAGGGTTGCCTTTTACCATTCCCGTTTTTTTAACAAAGAAAGAAAGAAAGCTAAAGAAGCAGAACACTAATGTGCGTGAAATATGCCTCTTGAAACTGTCGTTTTGAAATATGGACGTCTTTTGAATTTTTTGGTCGATATATGACCACAGGATTTGTTTTCAGGGCAGGTGTCATTTACAGTCCTGTAATGATTTGGAATATCCACTGACCATTAGCGCTGGGATTAAAGCTGCTGTTGTGTGAAACGGCCACAAGGTGGCAGCAGTTCTCCCTTACCAAATCTGGTTACTAGGGCAGCAGAGCCTCAATGGAAGTCGCGTTCTAGATTGGAATGTAGAACGGAATGTGCCAGGAGAAAGCCCCTCAAGTTTGTCTCACTACTTCTTGTTCGTGTTTTTAATTTAATTTTTTATTTTTTATTACAGCAAGTTTGAGTACAACGTTTAGCTTGTTGTAGGTGTGCAAGAGGTGGTTCTTTTACACATATACATATGTCTGTTCTTCCTGGGATCCTTTTCCCATGAACATTATGACAGAATGTTGAGTAGTCTTCTCTTGGTACTCCGTAGGTCTTTGGTGATTATATACGTCTACTGTGTTTGTATATGTCTGTTAACCCCAATATCGTAATGAATTCAATGCTCACACCTTTCCTTTGGTGAACCATAAGTTTGTTTAATGAATCTGTGATTACCCTTCTCCGTGGAAATATCTGCCCTGGTATCAATTTATAGGTAACACCTATAAGTGATATGATATGATATGTGTCTTTCACTTTCTGACTTACTCCAAGTCACGTGATTACCTCTAGACTCATCTACGGTGCTGCAAATGGCATTGTGTCCGTTTTTTCCTTGGCGAATATTCTGTCTTAGCGAGGTCCATTTTCTGCAATGTGATTCCCTGAGGGCTGAGGATTAGCTGACATGGGCAGCCTGACCCTGCCGGCAAGCCCTCCCCAGGTGTGCCTGGGTTGAGGTCAATATAAACAGCACTCCAGGCGGCAATAGCCCCTGCAGCTGTGCCTGACTCCATATTCTCTGCCCCGTCAGCAGTCTCGGGGCTGTGCTGGTGGGAGGGTGTGAGGGTCCACGGCTTTGTGGGCGGCCCGGTGTGAGTGGGGCTCTGCTGGACTTTCTGCAGGAGTTGCCAGGCTGCCACCTGTAAAGAAGAGGATGTGTCACCCATAATTTCCACTGGAATATCTCTCCGGGCTGAGGCAAGTCAGGAAAAAAGGAGTGGTGGCCGGGACAGGATGGGTATCTCAGGCAGGGCAATGGAAAGCTTCCAAAAGAGTGCCCGTGGCCAGGACCATCCTGGCTGACCTGCAGGCACCAAGTTGGCCTGCGTGCTGTTGCTCGTGTGGCTCCACGGCCCTTCCTCTAGGCTTTCAAGCCCTTGTACATATTCAGGTGTTTCACCTGGGAAGGGTGGGAACAGTTCAGCAGCAGCTGGCCTGGGGCTCAGCTCACGTTTACTCACAGAGGCCTCGGCACGGTCCCACAGCTTTGCAATAAGGATGCTCCTTGCGTGGTGTGGTGGGGCTGCTGGCTGTATGGGGGATGATTCCCCACCTAAGACCAATTTCAGAATTGTTTACCACTGGAGCAAGTGCCTTGGTTGTGTTTCCCTCTGTATAACTGTTAGGTTCAGCTTTTTTTTTTCTTTTTTGGTTCAAGTTAGATTTTATTCCTCTTTTATGTATTTATGGATATAAGCATGGAAATAATTCATTCTTATAAATACATCAGTGTGAATGGAAGGACTTTTTTTCTGTTTTATTTTAACATTTTATTTTTTAAAATTTAGAAATTTAATTTTATTTATTTTTTCATACAGTAGGTTATTATTAGTTATCTATTTTATGCCTAGACATGTATACAGGTCAATCCCAATCTCCCAACTCATCCCACCACCACCACCCCATGGCTTCCCCCACTTTGTGTCCATACGTTTGTTCTCTGCCTCTGTGTGTCTATTTCTGCCCTGCAAACCAGTTCATCTGTACCATTTTTTCTAGTTTCCACATATAGGCATTAATATACAATATTTGTTTTTCTCTTTCTGACTTACCTCACTCTGTATGACAGTCTCTAGATCCATCAACTTCTCTACAAATGACCCAGTTTCATTCCTTTTTATGGCTGAGTAATATTCCATTTTATATATGTACCACATCTTTATCCATTCATGTGTCTGTGGGCATTTAGGTGGCTTCCATTACCTGGCTATTGTAAATAGTGTTGCAATGAACATTGTGGTGAATGTGTGTCTGTGATTTATGGTTTTCTCTTGGTAAATGCCCAGAAGTGGGATTGCTGGATCCTATGGTAATTCTCTTTTTAGTTTTTTAAAGGAACCTCCATACTGTTCTCCATAGTGACTGTATCAATTTACATTCCCACCAATAGCGGAAGAGGGTTCCTTTTGTCCACACCCTCCCCAGAATTTGTTGTTTGTAGATTATCTGATGATGCCGATTCTAACAGGTGTGAGGTCTTACCTCATTGTAGTTTTGATTTGCATTTCTCTAATAATTAGTGATGTTGAGCAGCTTTTCATGTGCGTCTGGGCCATCTCTGTGTCTTCTTTGAAGAAACGTCTATTTAGATCTTCTGCCCATTTTTGTATTGGGTTGTTTGTTTTATTAATATTAAGCTGCATGAGCTGTTTATATATATTGGAGATAATACCTTTGTCCATTGATTCGTTTGTGAACGTTTTCGCCCATTCTGAGGGTTGCCTTTTTCCATTCCCTTTTTTTAACAAAGAAAGAAAGAAAGCAAAAGAAGCAGAACACTAATGTGCGTGAAATATGCCTCTTGAAACTGTCGTTTTGAAATATGGACGTCTTTTGAATATTTTGTTCGATATATGACCCCAGGATTTGTTTCAGGGCAGGTGTCATTTACAGGCCTGTAATGTTTTGGAATATCCACTGACCTTTAGCGCTGGGATTAAAGCTGCTGTTGTGTGAAACGGCCACAAGGTGGCAGCAGTTCTCCCTTACCAAATCTGGTTACTAGGGCAGCAGAGCCTCAATGGAAGTCGCGTTCTAGATTGGAATGTAGAACGGAATGTGCCAGGAGAAAGCCCCTCAAGTTTGTCTCACTACTTCTTGTTCGTGTTTTTAATTTAATTTTTTATTTTTTATTACAGCAAGTTTGAGTACAACGTTTAGCTTGTTGTAGGTGTGCAAAAGGTGGTTCTTTTACACATATACATATGTCTGTTCTTCCTGGGATCCTTTTCCCATGAACATTATGACAGAATGTTGAGTAGTCTTCTCTTGGTACTCCGTAGGTCTTTGGTAATTATATACGTGTACTGTGTTTGTATATGTCTGTTAACACCAATATCGTAATGAATTCAATCCTCACACCTTTCCTTTGGTGAACCATAAGTTTGTTTAATGAATCTGTGATTGCCCTTCTCCGTGGAAATATCTGCCCTGGTATCAATTTATAGGTAACACCTATAAGTGATATGATATGATATGTGTCTTTCACTTTCTGACTTACTCCAAGTCACGTGATTACCTCTAGATTCATCTACGGTGCTGCAAATGGCATTGTGTCCTTTTTTCCCTTGGCGAATATTCTGTCATAGCGAGGTCCATTTTCTGCAATGTGATTCCCTGAGGGCTGAGGATTAGCTGACCTGGGCAGCCTGACCCTGCCGGCAAGCCCTCCCCAGGTGTGCCTGGGTTGAGGCCAATATAAACAGCACTCCAGGCAGCAATAGCCCCTGCAGCTGTGCCTGACTCCATATTCTCTGCCCCGTCAGCAGTCTCGGGGCTGTGCTGGTGGGAGGGTGTGAGGGTCCACGGCTTTGTGGGCGGCCCGGTATGAGTGGGGCTCTGCTGGACTTTCTGCAGGAGTTGCCAGGCTGCCACCTCTAAAGAAGACGATGTGTCACCCATAACTTCCACTGGAATCTCTCTCCGGGCTGAGGTGAGGAAGGAAAAAAAGGAGTGGGGGCCGGGACAGGAGGGGTATCTCAGGCAGGGCAATGCAAAGCTTCCAGAAGAGCGCCCGTGGCCTGGACCAGCCTGGCTGACCTGCAGGCACCAAGTTGGCCTGCGTGCTGTCGCTGGTGTGGCTCCACGGCCCTTCCTCTAGGCTTTCAAGCCCTTGTACATATTCAGGTGTTTCACCTGGGAATGGTGGGAACAGTTCAGCAGCAGCTGGCCTGGGGCTCAGCTCACGTTTACTCACAGAGGCCTCGGCACGGTCCCCCAGCTTTGCAATAAGGACGCTCCTTGCGTGGGCGGGCGGGGCTGCTGGCTGTATGGGAGATGATTCCCCACCTCTGACCAATTTCAGAATTGTTTACCACTGGAGCAAGTGCCTTGGTAGTGTTTTTCTCTGTATAACTGTTAGGTTCAGTTCTTTTTTTTATTTTTTGGTTCAAGTTAGGTTTTATTCCTCTTTTATGTATTTATAGATATAAGCATGGAAATAGTTCATTCTTATAAATACATCAGTGTGAATGGAAGAAATTTTTTTCTGTTTTATTTTTACATTTTATTTTTAAAAATTTTGTAATTTAATTTTATTTATTTTTTTATACAGTAGGTTATTATTAGTTATCTATTTTATGCATAGACATGTATACAGGTCAATCCCAATCTCCCAACTCATCCCACCAACACCACCCCATGGCTTCCCCCACTTTGTGTCCATACGTTTTTTATCCACCTATGTGTCTCTATTTCTGCCCTGCAAACCAGTTCATCTGAACCATTTTTCTAGGTTCCACATATAGGCATTAATATACAATATTTGTTTTTCTCTTTCTGACTTACTTCACTCTGTATGACAGTCTCTAGATCCATCAACTTCTCTACAAATGACCCAGTTTCATTCCTTTTTATGGCTGAGTAATATTCCATTTTATATATGTACCACATCTTTATCCATTCATCTGTCTGTGGCCATTTAGGTTGCTTCCATTACCTGGCTATTGTAAATAGTGCTGCAATGAACATTGTGGTGAATGTGTCTTTGTGATTTTTGGTTTTCTCTGGGTATATGCCCAGAAGTGGGATTGCTGGATCCTATGGTAATTCTCTTTTTAGTTTTTTA
Organism: Mesoplodon bidens; assembly: GCF_964165515.1. Taxonomy (NCBI): domain Eukaryota; kingdom Metazoa; phylum Chordata; class Mammalia; order Artiodactyla; family Ziphiidae; genus Mesoplodon; species Mesoplodon bidens. The sequence continues at coordinate 14,785 of NW_027672665.1, read as the reverse complement.
AAGGAACCTCCATAGTCTTCTCCATAGTGACTGTATCAATTTACATTCCCACCAATAGCGGAAGAGGGTTCCTTTTGTCCACACCCTCCCCAGAATTTGTTGTTTGTAGATTATCTGATGATGCCGATTCTAACAGGTGTGAGGTCTTACCTCATTGTAGTTTTGATTTGCATTTCTCTAATAATTAGTGATGTTGAGCAGCTTTTCATGTGCGTCTTGGCCATCTCTGTGTCTTCTTTGAAGAAACGTCTATTTAGATCTTCTGCACAGTTTTGTATTGGGTTGTTTGTTTTATTAATTTTAAGCTGACTGAGCTGTTTATATATGTTGGAGATTAAACCTTTCTCCATTGATTCGTTTGTGAACGTTTTCGCCCATTCTGAGGGTTGCCGTTTTCCATTCCCGTTCTTTTAAAGAAGAAAGAAAGAAAGCAAAAGAAGCAGAACACTAATGTGCGTGAAATATGCCTCTTGAAACTGTCGTTTTGAAATATGGACGTCTTTTGAATTTTTTGGTCGATATATGACCCCAGGATTTGTTTTCAGGGCAGGTGTCATTTACAGGCGTGTAATGATTTGGAATATCCACTGACCATTAGCGTTGGGATTAAAGCTGCAGTTGTGTGAAACGGCCACAAGGTGGCAGCAGTTCTCCCTTACCAAATCTGGTTACTAGGGCAGCAGAGACTCAATGGAAGTCGTGTTCTAGATTGGAATGTAGAACGGAATGTGCCAGGAGAAAGCCCCTCAAGTTTGTCTCTCTACTTCTTGTTCGTGTTTTTAATTTAATTTTTTATTTTTTATTACAGCAAGTTTGAGTACAATGTTTAGCATGTTGTAGGTGTGCAAGAGGTGGTTCTTTTACACATATACATATGTCTGTTCTTCCTGGGATCCTTTTCCCATGTACGTTATGACAGAATGTTGAGTAGTCTTCTCTTGGTACTCCGTAGGTCTTTGGTGATTATATACGTCTGCTGTGTTTGTATATGTCTGTTAACCCCAATATCGTAATGAATTCAATCCTCACACCTTTCCTTTGGTGAACCATAAGTTTGTTTAATGAATCTGTGATTGCCCTTCTCCGTGGAAATATCTGCCCTGGTATCAATTTATAGGTAACACCTATAAGTGATATGATATGATATGTGTCTTTCACATTCTGACTTACTACAAGTTACGTGATTACCTCGAGACTCATCTACGGTGCTGCAAATGGCATTGTGTCCTTTTTTTCCTTGGCGAATATTCTGTCTTAGCGAGGTCCATTTTCTGCAATGTGATTCCCTGAGGGCTGAGGATTAGCTGACCTGGGCAGCCTGACCCTGCCGGCAAGCCCTCCCCAGGTGTGCCTGGGTTGAGGTCAATATAAACAGCACTCCAGGCAGCAATAGCCCCTGCAGCTGTGCCTGACTCCATATTCTCTGCCCCGTCAGCAGTCTCGGGGCTGTGCTCTTGGGAGGGTGTGAGGGTCCACGGCTTTTTGGGTGGCCCGGTGTGAGTGGGGCTCTGCTGGACTTTCTGCAGGAGTTGCCAGGCTGCCACCTGTAAAGAAGAGGATTTGTCACCCATAACTTCCACTGGAATATCTCTCCGGGCTGAGGTGAGGAAGGAAAAAAAGGAGTGGGGGCCGGGACAGGAGGGGTATCTCAGGCAGGGCAATGGAAAGCTTCCAGAAGAGCGCCCGTGGCCAGGACCATCCTGGCTGACCTGCAGGCACCAAGTTGGCCTGCGTGCTGTCGCTGGTGTGTCTCCACGGCCCTTCCTCTAGGCTTTCAAGCCCTTGTACATATTCAGGTGTTTCACCTGGGAAGGGTGGGAACAGTTCAGCAGCAGCTGGCCTGGGGCTCAGCTCACGTTTACTCACAGAGGCCTCGGCACGGTCCCCCAGCTTTGCAATAAGGACGCTCCTTGCGTGGGCGGGCGGGGCTGCTGGCTGTATGGGAGATGATTCCCCACCTCTGACCAATTTCAGAATTGTTTACCACTGGAGCAAGTGCCTTGGTAGTGTTTTTCTCTGTATAACTGTTAGGTTCAGTTCTTTTTTTTATTTTTTGGTTCAAGTTAGGTTTTATTCCTCTTTTATGTATTTATAGATATAAGCATGGAAATAGTTCATTCTTATAAATACATCAGTGTGAATGGAAGAAATTTTTTTCTGTTTTATTTTTACATTTTATTTTTAAAAATTTTGTAATTTAATTTTATTTATTTTTTTATACAGTAGGTTATTATTAGTTATCTATTTTATGCATATACATGTATACAGGTCAATCCCAATCTCCCAACTCATCCCACCACCACCACCCCATGGCTTTCCCCACTTTGTGTCCATACGTTTTTTATCCACCTATGTGTCTCTATTTCTGCCCTGCAAACCAGTTCATCTGAACCATTTTTCTAGGTTCCACATATAGGCATTAATATACAATATTTGTTTTTCTCTTTCTGACTTACTTCACTCTGTATGACAGTCTCTAGATCCATCAACTTCTCTACAAATGACCCAGTTTCATTCCTTTTTATGGCTGAGTAATATTCCATTTTATATATGTACCACATCTTTATCCATTCATCTGTCTGTGGCCATTTAGGTTGCTTCCATTACCTGGCTATTGTAAATAGTGCTGCAATGAACATTGTGGTGAATGTGTCTTTGTGATTTTTGGTTTTCTCTGGGTATATGCCCAGAAGTGGGATTGCTGGATCCTATGGTAATTCTCTTTTTAGTTTTTTAAAGGAACCTCCATAGTCTTCTCCATAGTGACTGTATCAATTTACATTCCCACCAATAGCGGAAGTGGGTTCCTTTTGTCCACACCCTCCCCAGAATTTGTTGTTTGTAGATTATCTGATGATGCCGATTCTAACAGGTGTGAGGTCTTACCTCATTGTAGTTTTGATTTGCATTTCTCTAATAATTAGTGATGTTGAGCAGCTTTTCATGTGCGTCTTGGCCATCTCTGTGTCTTCTTTGAAGAAACGTCTATTTAGATCTTCTGCACAGTTTTGTATTGGGTTGTTTGTTTTATTAATTTTAAGCTGACTGAGCTGTTTATATATGTTGGAGATTAAACCTTTCTCCATTGATTCGTTTGTGAACGTTTTCGCCCATTCTGAGGGTTGCCGTTTTCCATTCCCGTTCTTTTAAAGAAGAAAGAAAGAAAGCAAAAGAAGCAGAACACTAATGTGCGTGAAATATGCCTCTTGAAACTGTCGTTTTGAAATATGGACGTCTTTTGAATTTTTTGGTCGATATATGACCCCAGGATTTGTTTTCAGGGCAGGTGTCATTTACAGGCGTGTAGTGATTTGGAATATCCACTGACCATTAGCGCTGGGATTAAAGCTGCAGTTGTGTGAAACGGCCACAAGGTGGCAGCAGTTCTCCCTTACCAAATCTGGTTACTAGGGCAGCAGAGCCTCAATGGAAGTCGCGTTCTAGATTGGAATGTAGAACGGAATGTGCCAGGAGAAAGCCCCTCAAGTTTGTCTCTCTACTTCTTGTTCGTGTTTTTAATTTAATTTTTTATTTTTTATTACAGCACGTTTGAGTACAATGTTTAGCATGTTGTAGGTGTGCAAGAGGTGGTGCTTTTACACATATACTTATGTCTGTTCTTCCTGGGATCATTTTCCCATGTACGTTATGACAGAATGTTGAGTAGTCTTCCCTTGGTACTCCGTAGGTCTTTGGTGATTATATACGTCTACTGTGTTTGTATATGTCTGTTAACCCCAATATCGTAATGAATTCAATCCTCACACCTTTCCTTTGGTGAACCATAAGTTTGTTTAATGAATCTGTGATTGCCCTTCTCCGTGGAAATATCTGCCCTGGTATCAATTTATAGGTAACACCTATAAGTGATATGATATGATATGTGTCTTTCACATTCTGACTTACTACAAGTTACGTGATTACCTCGAGACTCATCTACGGTGCTGCAAATGGCATTGTGTCCTTTTTTTCCTTGGCGAATATTCTGTCTTAGCGAGGTCCATTTTCTGCAATGTGATTCCCTGAGGGCTGAGGATTAGCTGACCTGGGCAGCCTGACCCTGCCGGCAAGCCCTCCCCAGGTGTGCCTGGGTTGAGGTCAATATAAACAGCACTCCAGGCAGCAATAGCCCCTGCAGCTGTGCCTGACTCCATATTCTCAGACTGGTCAGCAGTCTCGGGGCTGTGCTGGTGGGAGGGTGTGAGGGTCCACGGCTTTGTGGGTGGCCCGGTGTGAGTGGGGCTCTGCTGGACTTTCGGCAGGAATTGCCAGGCTGCCACATATAAAGAAGAGGATGTGTCACCCAAAACTTCCACTGGATATCTCTGCGGGCTGAGGTGAGTAAGGAAAAAAAGGAGTGGGGCCGGGACAGGAGTGGTATCTCAGGAAGGGCAATGGAAAGCTTCCAGAAGAGCGCCCATGGCCAGTACCATCCTGGCTGACCTGCAGGCACCAAGTTGGCCTGCGTGCTGTCGCTGGTGTGGCTCCACGGCCCTTCCTCTAGGCTTTCAAGCCCTTGTACATATTCAGGTATTTCACCTGGGAAGGGTGGGAACAGTTCAGCAGCAGCTGGCCTGGGGCTCAGCTTACATTTACTCACAGAGGCCTCGGCATGGTCTCCGAGCTTTGCAGTAAGGACGCTCCTTGCGTGGGCGGGCGGGGCTGCTGGCTGTATGGGAGATGATTCTCCACCTCTGACCAATTTCAGAATTGTTTACCACTGGAGCAAGTGCCTTGGTAGTGTTTTTCTCTGTATAACTGTTAGGTTCAGTTTTTTTTTTCTTTTTTGGTTCAAGTTAGATTTTATTCCTGTTTTATGTATTTATAGATATAAGCATGGAAATAATTCATTCTTATAAATACATCAGTGTGAATGGAAGAACTTTTTTTCTGTTTTATTTTTACATTTTATTTTTAAAAATTTTGAAATTTAATTTTATTTATTTTTTTATACAGTAGGTTATTATTAGTTATCTATTTTATGCATAGACATGTATACAGGTCAATCCCAATCTCCCAACTCATCCCACCACCACCACCCCATGGCTTCCCCCACTTTGTGTCCATACGTTTGTTCTCTACCTCTGTGTCTCTATTTCTGCCCTGCAAACCAGTTCATCTGTACCATTTTTCTAGGTTCCACATATAGGCATTAATATACAATATTTGTTTTTCTCTTTCTGACTTACTTCACTCTGTATGACAGTCTCTAGATCCATCAACTTCTCTACAAATGACCCAGTTTCATTCCTTTTTATGGCTGAGTAATATTCCATTTTATATATGTACCACCTCTTTATCCATTCGTCTGTCTGTGGGCATTTAGGTTGCTTCCATTACCTGGCTATTGTAAATAGTGCTGCAATGAACATTGTGGTGAATGTGTCTTTGTGATTTATGGTTTTCTCTGGGTATATGCCGAGAAGTGGGATTGCTGGATCCTATGGTAATTCTCTTTTTAGTTTTTTTAAAGGAACCTCCATACTGTTCTCCATAGTGACTGTATCAATTTACATTCCCACCAATAGCGGAAGAGGGTTCCTTTTGTCCACACCCTCCCCAGAATTTGTTGTTTGTAGATTATCTGATGATGCCGATTCTAACAGGTGTGAGGTCTTACCTCATTGTAGTTTTGATTTGCATTTCTCTAATAATTAGTGATGTTGAGCAGCTTTTCATGTGCTTCTTGGGCATTTCTGTGTCTTCTTGGAAGAAACGTCTATTTAGATCTTCTGCCCATTTTTGTATTGGGTTCTTTGTTTTATTAATATTAAGCTGCATGAGCTGTCTATATATAATGGAGATTAAACCTTTGTTCATTGATTCCTTTGTGAACGTTTTCGCCCATTCTGAGGGTTGCCTTTTTCAATTCCCGTTTTTTTAACAAAGAAAGAAAGAAAGCAAAAGAAGCAGAACACTAATGTGTGTGAAATATGCCTCTTGAAACTGTCGTTTTGAAATATGGACGTCTTTTGAATTTTTTGGTCGATATATGACCCCAGGATTTGTTTTCAGGGCATGTGTCATTTACAGGCCTGTAATGATTTTGAATATCCACTGACCATTAGCGCTGGGATTAAACCTGCAGTTGTGTTAAACGGCCACAAGGTGGCAGCAGTTCTCCCTTACCAAATCTGGTTACTAGGGCAGCAGAGCCTCAATGGAAGTCGTGTTCTAGATTGGAATGTAGAACGGAATGTGCCAGGAGAAAGCCCCTCAAGTTTGTCTCACTACTTCTTGTTCGTGATTTAATTTAATTTTTTATTTTTTATTACAGCAAGTTTGAGTACATCGTTTAGCATGTTGTAGGTGTGCAAGAGGTGGTTCTTTTACACATATACATATATCTGATCATCCTGGGGTCCTTTTCCCATGTACGTTATGACAGAATGTTGAGTAGTCTTCTCTTGGTACTCCGTAGGTCTTTGGTGATTATATACGTCTACTGTGTTTGTATATGTCTGTTAACCCCAATATCGTACTGAATTCAATCCTCACACTTTTCCTTTGGTGAACCGTAAGTTTGTTTAATGAATCTGTGATTGCCCTTCTCCGTGGAAATATCTGCCCTGGTATCAATTTATAGGTAACACCTATAAGTGATATGATATGATATATGTGTCTTTCACATTCTGACTTACTACAAGTCACGTGATTACCTCGAGACTCATCTACGGTGCTGCAAATGGCATTGTGTCCTTTTGTTCCTTGGCGAATATTCTGTCTTAGCGATGTCCATTTTCTGCAATGTGATTCCCTGAGGGCTGAGGATTAGCTGACCTGGGCAGCCTGACCCAGCCGGCAAGCCCTCCCCAGGTGTGCCTGGTTTGAGGTCAATATAACCGCACTCCAGGCAGCAATAGCCCCTGCAGCTGTGCCTGACTCCATATTCTCTGCCCCGTCAGCAGTCTCGGGGCTGTGCTGGTGGGAGGGTGTGAGGGTCCACGGCTTTGTGGGTGGCCCGGTGTGAGTGGGGCTCTGCTGGACTTTCGGCAGGAGTTGCCAGGCTGCCACAGGTAAAGAAGAGGATGTGTCACCCATAACTTCCACTGGATATCTCTGCGGGCTAGGTGAGTAAGGAAAAAAAGGAGTGGGGGCCGGGACAGGAGGTGTATCTCAGGCAGGGCAATGGAAAGCTTCCAGAAGAGCGCCCATGGCCAGTACCATCCTGGCTGACCTGCAGGCACCAAGTTGGCCTGCGTGCTGTCGCTGGTGTGGCTCCACGGCCCTTCCTCTAGGCTTTCAAGCCCTTGTACATATTCAGGTGTTTCACCTGGGAAGGGTGGGAACAGTCCAGCAGCATCGGGCCTGGGGCTCATCTTACCTTTACTCACAGAGGCCTCGGCACGGTCTCCCAGGTTTGCAATAAGGACGCTCCTTTCGTGGGCGGGCGGGGCTGCTGGCTGTATGGGAGATGATTCCCCACATCTGACAAATTTCAGAATTGTTTACCAATGGAGCAAGTGCCTTAGAAGTGTTTTCCTCTGTATAACTTTAAGGTTCAGTTTTTTTTTTTTTTGTTTCAAGTTAGATTTTATTCCTCTTTTATGTATTTATAGATATAAGCATGGAAATAATTCATTCTTATAAATACATCAGTGTGAATGGAAGAAATTTTTTTCTGTTTTATTTTTACATTTTATTTTTAAAAATTTTGAAATTTAATTTTAGTTATTTTTTTATACAGTAGGTTATTATTAGTTATCTATTTTATGCATAGACATGTATACAGGTCAATCCCAATCTCCCAACTCATCCCACCACCACCACCCCATTGCTTCCCCCACTTTGTGTCCATACGTTTGTTCTCTACCTCTGTGTCTCTATTTCTGCCCTGCAAAGCAGTTCATCTGTAGCATTTTTCTAGGTTCCACATATAGGCATTAATATACAATATTTGATTTCTCTTTCTGACTTACTTCACTCTGTATGACAGTCTCTAGATCCATCAACTTCTCAACAAATGACCCAGTTTCATTCCTTTTTATGGCTGAGTAATATTCCATTTTATATATGTACCACATCTTTATCCATTCGTCTGTTTGTGGGCATTTAGGTTGCTTCCATTACCTGGCTATTGTAAATAGTGCTGCAATGAACATTGTGGTGAATGTGTCTCTGTGATTTATGGTTTTCTCTGGGTAAATGCCCAGAAGTGGGATTGCTGGATCCTATGGTAATTCTCTTTTTAGTTTTTTTAAAGGAACCTCCATACTGTTCTCCATAGTGACTGTATCAATTTACATTCACACCAATAGCGGAAGAGGGTTCCTTTTCTCCACACCCTCCCCAGAATTTGTTTTTTGTAGATTATCTGATGATGCCGATTTTAACAGGTGTGAGGTCTTACCTCATTGTAGTTTTGATTTGCATTTCTCTAATAATTAGTGATGTTGAGCAGCTTTTCATGTGCGTCTTGGCCATCTCTGTGTCTTCTTGGAAGAAACGTCTATTTAGATCTTCTGCCCATTTTTGTATTGGGTTGTTTGTTTTATTAATATTAAGCTGCATGAGCTGTTTATATATATTGGAGATTAAACCTTTGTCCATTGATTCGTTTTTGAAGGTTTTCGCCCATTCTGAGGGTTGCCTTTTTCCATTCCCGTTTTTTTTAACAAGGAAAGAAAGAAAGCAAAAGAAGCAGAACACTAATGTGCGTGAAATATGCCTCTTGAAACTGTCGTTTTGAAATATGGACGTCTTTTGAATTTTTTGGTCGATATATGACCCCAGGATTTGTTTTCAGGGCAGGTGTCATTTACAGGCCTGTAATGATTTGGAATATCCACTGACCATTAGCGCTGGGATTAAAGCTGCAGTTGTGTGAAACGGCCACAAGGTGGCAGCAGTTCTCCCTTACAAAATCTGGTTACTAGGGCAGCAGAGCCTCAATGGAAGTCGTGTTCTAGATTGGAATGTAGAACGGAATGTGCCAGGAGAAAGCCCCTCAAGTTTGTCTCACTACTTCTTGTTCGTGTTTTTAATTTAATTTTTTATTTTTTCTTACAGCAAGTTTGAGTACAATGTTTAGCATGTTGTAGGTGTGCAAGAGGTGGTTCTTTTACACATATACATATGTCTGTTCTTCCTGGGATCCTTTTCCCATGTACGTTATGACAGAATGTTGAGTAGTCTTCTCTTGGTACTCCGTAGGTCTTTGGTGATTATATACGTCTACTGTGTTTGTATATGTCTGTAACCCCAATATCGTAATGAATTCAATCCTCACACCTTTCCTTTGGTGAACCATAAGTTTGTTTAATGAATCTGTGATTGCCCTTCTCCATGGAAATATCTGCCCTGGTATCAATTTATAGGTAACACCTATAAGTGATATGATATGATATGTGTCTTTCACTTTCTGACTTACTACAAGTCACGTGATTACCTCGAGACTCATCTACGGTGCTGCAAATGGCATTGTGTCCTTTTTTTCCTTGGCGAATATTCTGTCTTAGCGAGGTCCATTTTCTGAAATGTGATTCCCTGAAGGCTGAGGATTAGCTGACCTGGGCAGCCTGACCCTGCTGGCAAGCCCTCCCCAGGTGTGCCTGGGTTGAGGCCAATATAAACAGCACTCAAGGCAGCAATAGCCCCTGCAGCTGTGCCTGACTCCATATTCTCTGCCCCGTCAGCAGTCTCGGGGCTGTGCTGGTGGGAGGGTGTGAGGGTCCAGGGCTTTGTGGGTGGCCCGGTGTGAGTGGGGCTCTGCTGGACTTTCTGCAGTAGGTGCCAGGCTGCCACATATAAAGAAGAGGATGTGTCACCCATAACTTCCACTGGATATCTCTGCGCCCTGAGGTGAGTAAGGAAAAAAAGGAGTGGGGGCCGGGACAGGAGGGGTATCTCAGGCAGGGCAATGGAAAGCTTCCAGAAGAGCGCCCATGGCCCGTACCATCCTGGCTGACCTGCAGGCACCAAGTTGGCCTGCGTGCTGTCGCTGGTGTGTCTCCACGCCCCTTCCTCTAGGCTTTCAAGCCCTTGTACATATTCAGGTGTTTCACCTGGGAAGGGTGGGAACAGTTCAGCAGCATCGGGCCTGGGGCTCAGCTTACCTTTACTCACAGAGGCCTCGGCACGGTCTCCCAGCTTTGCAATAAGGACGCTCCTTGCGTGGGCGGGCGGGGCTGCTGGCTGTATGGGAGATGATTCCCCACCTCTGACCAATTTCAGAATTCTTTACCACTGGAGCAAGTGCCTTGGTTGTGTTTCCCTCTGTATAACTGTTAGGTTCAGCTTTTTTTTTCTTTTTTGGTTCAAGTTAGATTTTATTCCTCTTTTATGTATTTATGGATATAAGCATGGAAATAATTCATTCTTATAAATACATCTGTGTGAATGGAAGAACTTTGTTTCTGTTTTATTTTTACATTTTATTTTTAAAAATTTTGAAATTTAATTTTATTTATTTTTTTATACAGTAGGTTATTATTAGTTATCTATTTTATGCATAGACATGTATACAGGTCAATCCCAATCTCCCAACTCATCCCACCACCACCAACCCATGGCTTCCCCCACTTTGTGTCCATACAGTTGTTCTCTACCTCTGTGTCTCTATTTCTGCCATGCAAACCAGTTCATCTGTACCATTTTTCTAGGTTCCACATATAGGCATTAATATACAATATTTGTTTTTCTCTTTCTGACTTACTTCACTCTGTATGACAGTCTCTAGATCCATCAACTTCTCTACAAATGACCCAGTTTCATTCCTTTTTATGGCTGAGTAATATTCCATTTTATATATGTACCACATCTTTATCCATTCGTCTGTCTGTGGCCATTTAGGATGCTTCCATTACCTGGCTATTGTAAATAGTGCTGCAATGAACATTGTGGTGAATGTGTCTCTGTGATTTATGGTTTTCTCTGGGTAAATGCCCAGAAGTTGGATTGCTGGATCCTATGGTAATTCTCTTTTTAGTTTTTTTAAAGGAACCTCCATACTCTTCTCCATAGTGACTGTATCAATTTACATTCCCACCAATAGAGGAAGAGGGTTCCTTTTGTCCACACCCTCCCCAGAATTTGTTGTTTGTAGATTATCTGATGATGCCGATTCTAACAGGTGTGAGGTCTTACCTCATTGTAGTTTTGATTTGCATTTCTCTAATAATTAGTGATGTTGAAAAGCGTTTCATGTGCGTCTTGGCCATCTCTGTGTCTTCTTTGAAGAACCGTCTCTTTAGATCTTCTGCCCATTTTTGTATTGGGTTGTTTGTTTTATTAATATTAAGCTGCATGAGCTGTTTATATATATTGGAGATTAAACCTTTGTCCATTGATTCGTTTGTGAACGTTTTCGCCCATTCTGAGGGTTGCCTTTTTCCATTCCCGTTTTTTTAACTAAGAAAGAAAGCAAGCAAAAGAAGCAGAACACTAATGTGCGTGAAATATGCCTCTTGAAACTGTCGTTTTGAAATATGGACGTCTTTTGAATTTTTTGGTCGATATATGACCCCAGGATTTGTTTTGAGGGCAGGTGTCATTTACAGGCCTGTAATGATTTGGAATATCCACTGACCATTAGCGCTGGGATTAAAGCTGCTGTTGTGTGAAACGGCCACAAGGTGGCAGCAGTTCTCCCTTACCAAATCTGGTTACTAGGGCAGCAGAGCCTCAATGGAAGTCACGTTCTAGATTGGAATGTGGAACGGAATGTGCCAGGAGAAAGCCCCTCAAGTTTGTCTCACTACTTCTTGTTCGTGTTTTTAATTTAATTTTTTTATTTTTTATTACAGCAAGTTTGAGTACAACGTTTAGCTTGTTGTAGGTGTGCAAGAGGTGGTTCTTTTACACATATACATATGTCTGTTCTTCCTGGGATCCTTTTCCCATGTACGTTATGACAGAATGTTGAGTAGTCTTCTCTTGGTACTCCGTAGGTCTTTGGTGATTATATACGTCTACTGTGTTTGTATATGTCTGTTAACCCCAATATCGTAATGAATTCAATCCTCACACCTTTCCTTTGGTGAACCATAAGTTTGTTTAATGAATCTGTGATTGCCCTTCTCCGAGGAAATATCTGCCCTGGTATCAATGTATAGGTAACACCTATAAGTGATATGATATGATATGTGTCTTTCACTTTCTGACTTACTCCAAGTCACGTGATTACCTCTAGACTCATCTACGGTGCTGCAAATGGCATTGTGTCCTTTTTTCCCTTGGCGAATATTCTGTCTTAGCGAGGTCCATTTTCTGCAATGTGATTCCCTGAGGGCTGAGGATTAGCTGACCTGGGCAGCCTGACCCTGCCGGCAAGCCCTCCCCAGGTGTGCCTGGGTTGAGGTCAATATAAACAGCACTCCAGGCAGCAATAGCCCCTGCAGCTGTGCCTGACTCCATATTCTCTGCCCCGTCAGCAGTCTCGGGGCTGTGCTGGTGGGAGGGTGTGAGGGTCCACGGCTTTGTGGGTGGCCCGGTGTGAGTGGGGCTCTGCTGGACTTTCTGCAGGAGTTGCCAGGCTGCCACCTGTAAAGAAGAGGATGTGTCACCCATAACTTCCACTGGATATCTCTGCGGGCTGAGGTGAGTAAGGAAAAAAAGGAGTGGGGCCGGGACAGGAGTGGTATCTCAGGAAGGGCAATGGAAAGCTTCCAGAAGAGCGCCCATGGCCAGTACCATCCTGGCTGACCTGCAGGCACCAAGTTGGCCTGCGTGCTGTCGCTGGTGTGGCTCCACGGCCCTTCCTCTAGGCTTTCAAGCCCTTGTACATATTCAGGTATTTCACCTGGGAAGGGTGGGAACAGTTCAGCAGCAGCTGGCCTGGGGCTCAGCTTACATTTACTCACAGAGGCCTCGGCATGGTCTCCGAGCTTTGCAGTAAGGACGCTCCTTGCGTGGGCGGGCGGGGCTGCTGGCTGTATGGGAGATGATTCTCCACCTCTGACCAATTTCAGAATTGTTTACCACTGGAGCAAGTGCCTTGGTAGTGTTTTTCTCTGTATAACTGTTAGGTTCAGTTTTTTTTTTCTTTTTTGGTTCAAGTTAGATTTTATTCCTGTTTTATGTATTTATAGATATAAGCATGGAAATAATTCATTCTTATAAATACATCAGTGTGAATGGAAGAACTTTTTTTCTGTTTTATTTTTACATTTTATTTTTAAAAATTTTGAAATTTAATTTTATTTATTTTTTTATACAGTAGGTTATTATTAGTTATCTATTTTATGCATAGACATGTATACAGGTCAATCCCAATCTCCCAACTCATCCCACCACCACCACCCCATGGCTTCCCCCACTTTGTGTCCATACGTTTGTTCTCTACCTCTGTGTCTCTATTTCTGCCCTGCAAACCAGTTCATCTGTACCATTTTTCTAGGTTCCACATATAGGCATTAATATACAATATTTGTTTTTCTCTTTCTGACTTACTTCACTCTGTATGACAGTCTCTAGATCCATCAACTTCTCTACAAATGACCCAGTTTCATTCCTTTTTATGGCTGAGTAATATTCCATTTTATATATGTACCACCTCTTTATCCATTCGTCTGTCTGTGGGCATTTAGGTTGCTTCCATTACCTGGCTATTGTAAATAGTGCTGCAATGAACATTGTGGTGAATGTGTCTTTGTGATTTATGGTTTTCTCTGGGTATATGCCGAGAAGTGGGATTGCTGGATCCTATGGTAATTCTCTTTTTAGTTTTTTTAAAGGAACCTCCATACTGTTCTCCATAGTGACTGTATCAATTTACATTCCCACCAATAGCGGAAGAGGGTTCCTTTTGTCCACACCCTCCCCAGAATTTGTTGTTTGTAGATTATCTGATGATGCCGATTCTAACAGGTGTGAGGTCTTACCTCATTGTAGTTTTGATTTGCATTTCTCTAATAATTAGTGATGTTGAGCAGCTTTTCATGTGCTTCTTGGGCATTTCTGTGTCTTCTTGGAAGAAACGTCTATTTAGATCTTCTGCCCATTTTTGTATTGGGTTCTTTGTTTTATTAATATTAAGCTGCATGAGCTGTCTATATATAATGGAGATTAAACCTTTGTTCATTGATTCCTTTGTGAACGTTTTCGCCCATTCTGAGGGTTGCCTTTTTCAATTCCCGTTTTTTTAACAAAGAAAGAAAGAAAGCAAAAGAAGCAGAACACTAATGTGTGTGAAATATGCCTCTTGAAACTGTCGTTTTGAAATATGGACGTCTTTTGAATTTTTTGGTCGATATATGACCCCAGGATTTGTTTTCAGGGCATGTGTCATTTACAGGCCTGTAATGATTTTGAATATCCACTGACCATTAGCGCTGGGATTAAACCTGCAGTTGTGTTAAACGGCCACAAGGTGGCAGCAGTTCTCCCTTACCAAATCTGGTTACTAGGGCAGCAGAGCCTCAATGGAAGTCGTGTTCTAGATTGGAATGTAGAACGGAATGTGCCAGGAGAAAGCCCCTCAAGTTTGTCTCACTACTTCTTGTTCGTGATTTAATTTAATTTTTTATTTTTTATTACAGCAAGTTTGAGTACATCGTTTAGCATGTTGTAGGTGTGCAAGAGGTGGTTCTTTTACACATATACATATATCTGATCATCCTGGGGTCCTTTTCCCATGTACGTTATGACAGAATGTTGAGTAGTCTTCTCTTGGTACTCCGTAGGTCTTTGGTGATTATATACGTCTACTGTGTTTGTATATGTCTGTTAACCCCAATATCGTACTGAATTCAATCCTCACACTTTTCCTTTGGTGAACCGTAAGTTTGTTTAATGAATCTGTGATTGCCCTTCTCCGTGGAAATATCTGCCCTGGTATCAATTTATA